>NW_026893874.1:0-310473 GCF_032452875.1 Bos javanicus
TCTCTCAAAAACTGAGTCTGCCTACTGTATTGCTTTAGCTCTCACTGATTTCCTGGGGCTGTCCCCACCACCATCTGCTTGGCCAAAGAGTTAACTTATAGCCCAATTCATAAAGTTCCTTGTCATTCTTCCCTTTAACTTCCAGCTGAGTCTCCATCTGGAGCGCGGAACCCACCACGCTTACTAATTATGCCTGGGCTGCTAAGACCCACTCGAGAAGGTGTCTAGGGTGAGGCACCTTTCGCTATTCGAGAGGGCGCCTGCGGCCTACGTAAGTGGTGCAAACTTCTTGTCTTGAAGTTTGATTGGTCTTCCGCGTAAACCAAGCTACTCAGTCTCTTTTCTCCACCGAATTTTCCTACTGAGCTCTCCTCATACTATTATTCTTGACATCTCTGATTAGCATATAAATAGTCGCCTAGGCCATCTCTCCTTCGAATACCCTGGATCAGTTGGGGCTGGTCCCCGGCAGGTGGCGACCGAACAGGGACCTCAGGAGGCAATACTCAAAGAGCTGAGCAGACACGAACCACGCAATCAGCAGGCAATAAGCATGGAGCTCAGCAGTGACGAATCATGCTGCTCAACTGGCAATAATCAAGCACGTGACCAGGCAGGAATCACGCAGCTCAGCTGGCAATTGTCAAGCAGATGAGCCGACAGGAATCACGCAGCTCAGCTGGCAATTGTCATGCAGATGAGCCGGCAGGAATCACGCAGCTCAGCAGGCCCTGATCACGTGACTCTGCAGGCACTGATCACGTGGCTGATCAAGTCCAGATCACGTGACTGAGCATGCACTGATCACGTGGCTATCATGCACTGATGACGTGACTGCGCATGCACTGATGACGTGGCTGATCGGGCACTGATCACATGGCTCATCATGCACTGATCACGTGTTTATCAGGCAATGATCAGTGACTGACAGGCGCTGATCATGGGACTGTGCACGCACTGATCACGTGGCTATCATGCACTGATCACGTGACTGCGCATGCACTGATGACGTGGCTGTTCGGGCACTGATCACGTGTTTATCAGGCAGTGATCAGTGACTGACAGGCGCTGATCAGGGGACTGTGCACGCACTGATCAGGTGGCTGATCAGGAACTGACCACCTGACCGCGCATGCAGTGATCACGTGGCTGGTCGTTCACTGATCACGTGTTTATCATAGGGTGATCACGTGACTGAGAGGCGCTGATCACGTGACTGTGCCGTCAGTGATCACGTGGCTGAGCAGGCACTGATATCGTGACTGAGCATGCACTGATCATGTGCCGGGAGCCGGGGAGGCATTCCACTCTGGACAAAGGTCATGAGGAAGGAGGCTCGGCATACGCAAATGCGGGATCGAGCCTCAGAGTCCACCCGGATATTCTCGAGCATCTCCCCCCCAAAAAACCGGAGTCTGCCTACTGTATTGCTTTGTGCTCTCACCTCTGATTTCACTGGGGGCTGTCCCCCACCACCATCTCGCTCTCTCTGTCAAAGAGTTAACTTACAGCTCCAATTCATAAAGTTCCTTGTCATTCTTCCCTTTAACTTCCAGCTGAGTCTCCATCTGGAGCGCGGAACCCACCACGCTTACTAATTATGCCTGGGCTGCTAAGACCCACTCGAGAAGGTGTCTAGGGTGAGGCACCTTTCGCTATTCGAGAGGGCGCCTGCGGCCTACGTAAGTGGTGCAAACTTCTTGTCTTGAAGTTTGATTGGTCTTCCGCGTAAACCAAGCTACTCAGTCTCTTTTCTCCACCGAATTTTCCTACTGAGCTCTCCTCATACTATTATTCTTGACATCTCTGATTAGCATATAAATAGTCGCCTAGGCCATCTCTCCTTCGAATACCCTGGATCAGTTGGGGCTGGTCCCCGGCAGGTGGCGACCGAACAGGGACCTCAGGAGGCAATACTCAAAGAGCTGAGCAGACACGAACCACGCAATCAGCAGGCAATAAGCATGGAGCTCAGCAGTGACGAATCATGCTGCTCAACTGGCAATAATCAAGCACGTGACCAGGCAGGAATCACGCAGCTCAGCTGGCAATTGTCAAGCAGATGAGCCGACAGGAATCACGCAGCTCAGCTGGCAATTGTCATGCAGATGAGCCGGCAGGAATCACGCAGCTCAGCAGGCCCTGATCACGTGACTCTGCAGGCACTGATCACGTGGCTGATCAAGTCCAGATCACGTGACTGAGCATGCACTGATCACGTGGCTATCATGCACTGATGACGTGACTGCGCATGCACTGATGACGTGGCTGATCGGGCACTGATCACATGGCTCATCATGCACTGATCACGTGTTTATCAGGCAATGATCAGTGACTGACAGGCGCTGATCATGGGACTGTGCACGCACTGATCACGTGGCTATCATGCACTGATCACGTGACTGCGCATGCACTGATGACGTGGCTGTTCGGGCACTGATCACGTGTTTATCAGGCAGTGATCAGTGACTGACAGGCGCTGATCAGGGGACTGTGCACGCACTGATCAGGTGGCTGATCAGGAACTGACCACCTGACCGCGCATGCAGTGATCACGTGGCTGGTCGTTCACTGATCACGTGTTTATCATAGGGTGATCACGTGACTGAGAGGCGCTGATCACGTGACTGTGCCGTCAGTGATCACGTGGCTGAGCAGGCACTGATATCGTGACTGAGCATGCACTGATCATGTGCCGGGAGCCGGGGAGGCATTCCACTCTGGACAAAGGTCATGAGGAAGGAGGCTCGGCATACGCAAATGCGGGATCGAGCCTCAGGAGTCCACCCGGATGTTCTCGAGCATCTCCCCCCAAAAAAACCGGAGTCTGCCTACTGTATTGCTTTGTGCTCTCACCTCTGATTTCACTGGGGGCTGTCCCCCACCACCATCTCGCTCTCTCTGTCAAAGAGTTAACTTACAGCTCCAATTCATAAAGTTCCTTGTCATTCTTCCCTTTAACTTCCAGCTGAGTCTCCATCTGGAGCGCGGAACCCACCACGCTTACTAATTATGCCTGGGCTGCTAAGACCCACTCGAGAAGGTGTCTAGGGTGAGGCACCTTTCGCTATTCGAGAGGGCGCCTGCGGCCTACGTAAGTGGTGCAAACTTCTTGTCTTGAAGTTTGATTGGTCTTCCGCGTAAACCAAGCTACTCAGTCTCTTTTCTCCACCGAATTTTCCTACTGAGCTCTCCTCATACTATTATTCTTGACATCTCTGATTAGCATATAAATAGTCGCCTAGGCCATCTCTCCTTCGAATACCCTGGATCAGTTGGGGCTGGTCCCCGGCAGGTGGCGACCGAACAGGGACCTCAGGAGGCAATACTCAAAGAGCTGAGCAGACACGAACCACGCAATCAGCAGGCAATAAGCATGGAGCTCAGCAGTGACGAATCATGCTGCTCAACTGGCAATAATCAAGCACGTGACCAGGCAGGAATCACGCAGCTCAGCTGGCAATTGTCAAGCAGATGAGCCGACAGGAATCACGCAGCTCAGCTGGCAATTGTCATGCAGATGAGCCGGCAGGAATCACGCAGCTCAGCAGGCCCTGATCACGTGACTCTGCAGGCACTGATCACGTGGCTGATCAAGTCCAGATCACGTGACTGAGCATGCACTGATCACGTGGCTATCATGCACTGATGACGTGACTGCGCATGCACTGATGACGTGGCTGATCGGGCACTGATCACATGGCTCATCATGCACTGATCACGTGTTTATCAGGCAATGATCAGTGACTGACAGGCGCTGATCATGGGACTGTGCACGCACTGATCACGTGGCTATCATGCACTGATCACGTGACTGCGCATGCACTGATGACGTGGCTGTTCGGGCACTGATCACGTGTTTATCAGGCAGTGATCAGTGACTGACAGGCGCTGATCAGGGGACTGTGCACGCACTGATCAGGTGGCTGATCAGGAACTGACCACCTGACCGCGCATGCAGTGATCACGTGGCTGGTCGTTCACTGATCACGTGTTTATCATAGGGTGATCACGTGACTGAGAGGCGCTGATCACGTGACTGTGCCGTCAGTGATCACGTGGCTGAGCAGGCACTGATATCGTGACTGAGCATGCACTGATCATGTGCCGGGAGCCGGGGAGGCATTCCACTCTGGACAAAGGTCATGAGGAAGGAGGCTCGGCATACGCAAATGCGGGATCGAGCCTCAGGAGTCCACCCGGATATTCTCGAGCATCTCCCCCCAAAAAAACCGGAGTCTGCCTACTGTATTGCTTTGTGCTCTCACCTCTGATTTCACTGGGGGCTGTCCCCCACCACCATCTCGCTCTCTCTGTCAAAGAGTTAACTTACAGCTCCAATTCATAAAGTTCCTTGTCATTCTTCCCTTTAACTTCCAGCTGAGTCTCCATCTGGAGCGCGGAACCCACCACGCTTACTAATTATGCCTGGGCTGCTAAGACCCACTCGAGAAGGTGTCTAGGGTGAGGCACCTTTCGCTATTCGAGAGGGCGCCTGCGGCCTACGTAAGTGGTGCAAACTTCTTGTCTTGAAGTTTGATTGGTCTTCCGCGTAAACCAAGCTACTCAGTCTCTTTTCTCCACCGAATTTTCCTACTGAGCTCTCCTCATACTATTATTCTTGACATCTCTGATTAGCATATAAATAGTCGCCTAGGCCATCTCTCCTTCGAATACCCTGGATCAGTTGGGGCTGGTCCCCGGCAGGTGGCGACCGAACAGGGACCTCAGGAGGCAATACTCAAAGAGCTGAGCAGACACGAACCACGCAATCAGCAGGCAATAAGCATGGAGCTCAGCAGTGACGAATCATGCTGCTCAACTGGCAATAATCAAGCACGTGACCAGGCAGGAATCACGCAGCTCAGCTGGCAATTGTCAAGCAGATGAGCCGACAGGAATCACGCAGCTCAGCTGGCAATTGTCATGCAGATGAGCCGGCAGGAATCACGCAGCTCAGCAGGCCCTGATCACGTGACTCTGCAGGCACTGATCACGTGGCTGATCAAGTCCAGATCACGTGACTGAGCATGCACTGATCACGTGGCTATCATGCACTGATGACGTGACTGCGCATGCACTGATGACGTGGCTGATCGGGCACTGATCACATGGCTCATCATGCACTGATCACGTGTTTATCAGGCAATGATCAGTGACTGACAGGCGCTGATCATGGGACTGTGCACGCACTGATCACGTGGCTATCATGCACTGATCACGTGACTGCGCATGCACTGATGACGTGGCTGTTCGGGCACTGATCACGTGTTTATCAGGCAGTGATCAGTGACTGACAGGCGCTGATCAGGGGACTGTGCACGCACTGATCAGGTGGCTGATCAGGAACTGACCACCTGACCGCGCATGCAGTGATCACGTGGCTGGTCGTTCACTGATCACGTGTTTATCATACGGTGATCACGTGACTGAGAGGCGCTGATCACGTGACTGTGCCGTCAGTGATCACGTGGCTGAGCAGGCACTGATATCGTGACTGAGCATGCACTGATCATGTGCCGGGAGCCGGGGAGGCATTCCACTCTGGACAAAGGTCATGAGGAAGGAGGCTCGGCATACGCAAATGCGGGATCGAGCCTCAGGAGTCCACCCGGATATTCTCGAGCATCTCCCCCCAAAAAAACCGGAGTCTGCCTACTGTATTGCTTTGTGCTCTCACCTCTGATTTCACTGGGGGCTGTCCCCCACCACCATCTCGCTCTCTCTGTCAAAGAGTTAACTTACAGCTCCAATTCATAAAGTTCCTTGTCATTCTTCCCTTTAACTTCCAGCTGAGTCTCCATCTGGAGCGCGGAACCCACCACGCTTACTAATTATGCCTGGGCTGCTAAGACCCACTCGAGAAGGTGTCTAGGGTGAGGCACCTTTCGCTATTCGAGAGGGCGCCTGCGGCCTACGTAAGTGGTGCAAACTTCTTGTCTTGAAGTTTGATTGGTCTTCCGCGTAAACCAAGCTACTCAGTCTCTTTTCTCCACCGAATTTTCCTACTGAGCTCTCCTCATACTATTATTCTTGACATCTCTGATTAGCATATAAATAGTCGCCTAGGCCATCTCTCCTTCGAATACCCTGGATCAGTTGGGGCTGGTCCCCGGCAGGTGGCGACCGAACAGGGACCTCAGGAGGCAATACTCAAAGAGCTGAGCAGACACGAACCACGCAATCAGCAGGCAATAAGCATGGAGCTCAGCAGTGACGAATCATGCTGCTCAACTGGCAATAATCAAGCACGTGACCAGGCAGGAATCACGCAGCTCAGCTGGCAATTGTCAAGCAGATGAGCCGACAGGAATCACGCAGCTCAGCTGGCAATTGTCATGCAGATGAGCCGGCAGGAATCACGCAGCTCAGCAGGCCCTGATCACGTGACTCTGCAGGCACTGATCACGTGGCTGATCAAGTCCAGATCACGTGACTGAGCATGCACTGATCACGTGGCTATCATGCACTGATGACGTGACTGCGCATGCACTGATGACGTGGCTGATCGGGCACTGATCACATGGCTCATCATGCACTGATCACGTGTTTATCAGGCAATGATCAGTGACTGACAGGCGCTGATCATGGGACTGTGCACGCACTGATCACGTGGCTATCATGCACTGATCACGTGACTGCGCATGCACTGATGACGTGGCTGTTCGGGCACTGATCACGTGTTTATCAGGCAGTGATCAGTGACTGACAGGCGCTGATCAGGGGACTGTGCACGCACTGATCAGGTGGCTGATCAGGAACTGACCACCTGACCGCGCATGCAGTGATCACGTGGCTGGTCGTTCACTGATCACGTGTTTATCATACGGTGATCACGTGACTGAGAGGCGCTGATCACGTGACTGTGCCGTCAGTGATCACGTGGCTGAGCAGGCACTGATATCGTGACTGAGCATGCACTGATCATGTGCCGGGAGCCGGGGAGGCATTCCACTCTGGACAAAGGTCATGAGGAAGGAGGCTCGGCATACGCAAATGCGGGATCGAGCCTCAGGAGTCCACCCGGATATTCTCGAGCATCTCCCCCCAAAAAAACCGGAGTCTGCCTACTGTATTGCTTTGTGCTCTCACCTCTGATTTCACTGGGGGCTGTCCCCCACCACCATCTCGCTCTCTCTGTCAAAGAGTTAACTTACAGCTCCAATTCATAAAGTTCCTTGTCATTCTTCCCTTTAACTCCCAGCTGAGTCTCCATCTGGAGCGCGGAACCCACCACGCTTACTAATTATGCCTGGGCTGCTAAGACCCACTCGAGAAGGTGTCTAGGGTGAGGCACCTTTCGCTATTCGAGAGGCGCCTGCGGCCTACGTAAGTGGTGCAAACTTCTTGTCTTGAAGTTTGATTGGTCTTCCGCGTAAACCAAGCTACTCAGTCTCTTTTCTCCACCGAATTTTCCTACTGAGCTCTCCTCATACTATTATTCTTGACATCTCTGATTAGCATATAAATAGTCGCCTAGGCCATCTCTCCTTCGAATACCATGGATCAGTTGGGGCTGGTCCCCGGCAGGTGGCGACCGAACAGGGACCTCAGGAGGCAATACTCAAAGAGCTGAGCAGACACGAACCACGCAATCAGCAGGCAATAAGCATGGAGCTCAGCAGTGACGAATCATGCTGCTCAACTGGCAATAATCAAGCACGTGACCAGGCAGGAATCACGCAGCTCAGCTGGCAATTGACAAGCAGATGAGCCGGCCGGAATCACGCAGCTCAGATGGCAATTGTCATGCAGATGAGCCGGCAGGAATCACGCAGCTCAGCAGGCCCTGATCACGTGACTCTGCAGGCACTGATCACGTGGCTGATCAAGTCCAGATCACGTGACTGAGCATGCACTGATCACGTGGCTATCATGCACTGATGACGTGACTGCGCATGCACTGATGACGTGGCTGATCGGGCACTGATCACATGGCTCATCATGTACTGATCACGTGTTTATCAGGCAATGATCAGTGACAGACAGGCGCTGATCATGGGACTGTGCACGCACTGATCACGTGGCTATCATGCACTGATCACGTGACTGCGCATGCACTGATGATGTGGCTGTTCGGGCACTGATCACGTGTTTATCAGGCAGTGATCAGTGACTGACAGGCTCTGATCAGGGGACTGTGCACGCACTGATCAGGTGGCTGATCAGGAACTGACCACCTGACCGCGCATGCAGTGATCACGTGGCTGGTCGTTCACTGATCACGTGTTTATCATAGGGTGATCACGTGACTGAGAGGCGCTGATCACGTGACTGTGCCGTCAGTGATCACGTGGCTGAGCAGGCACTGATATCGTGACTGAGCATGCACTGATCATGTGCCGGGAGCCGGGGAGGCATTCCACTCTGGACAAAGGTCATGAGGAAGGAGGCTCGGCATACGCAAATGCGGGATCGAGCCTCAGGAGTCCACCCGGATATTCTCGAGCATCTCCCCCCAAAAACCGGAGTCTGCCTACTGTATTGCTTTGTGCTCTCACCTCTGATTTCACTGGGGCTGTCCCCCACCACCATCTCGCTCTCTCTGTCAAAGAGTTAACTTACAGCTCCAATTCATAAAGTTCCTTGTCATTCTTCCCTTTAACTTCCAGCTGAGTCTCCATCTGGAGCGCGGAACCCACCACGCTTACAATTATGCCTGGGCTGCTAAGACCCACTCGAGAAGGTGTCTAGGGTGAGGCACCTTTCGCTATTCGAGAGGGCGCCTGCGGCCTACGTAAGTGGTGCAAACTTCTTGTCTTGAAGTTTGATTGGTCTTCCGCTAAACCAAGCTACTCAGTCTCTTTTCTCCACCGAATTTTCCTACTGAGCTCTCCTCATACTATTATTCTTGACATCTCTGATTAGCATATAAATAGTCGCCTAGGCCATCTCTCCTTCGAATACCCTGGATCAGTTGGGGCTGGTCCCCGGCAGGTGGCGACCGAACAGGGACCTCAGGAGGCAATACTCAAAGAGCTGAGCAGACACGAACCACGCAATCAGCAGGCAATAAGCATGGAGCTCAGCAGTGACGAATCATGCTGCTCAACTGGCAATAATCAAGCACGTGACCAGGCAGGAATCACGCAGCTCAGCTGGCAATTGTCAAGCAGATGAGCCGACAGGAATCACGCAGCTCAGCTGGCAATTGTCATGCAGATGAGCCGGCAGGAATCACGCAGCTCAGCAGGCCCTGATCACGTGACTCTGCAGGCACTGATCACGTGGCTGATCAAGTCCAGATCACGTGACTGAGCATGCACTGATCACGTGGCTATCATGCACTGATGACGTGACTGCGCATGCACTGATGACGTGGCTGATCGGGCACTGATCACATGGCTCATCATGCACTGATCACGTGTTTATCAGGCAATGATCAGTGACTGACAGGCGCTGATCATGGGACTGTGCACGCACTGATCACGTGGCTATCATGCACTGATCACGTGACTGCGCATGCACTGATGACGTGGCTGTTCGGCACTGATCACCTGTTTATCAGGCAGTGATCAGTGACTGACAGGCGCTGATCAGGGGCGTGTGCACGCACTGATCAGGTGGCTGATCAGGAACTGACCACCTGACCGCGCATGCAGTGATCACGTGGCTGGTCGTTCACTGATCACGTGTTTATGATAGGGTGATCACGTGACTGAGAGGCGCTGATCACGTGACTGTGCCATCAGTGATCACGTGGCTGAGCAGGCACTGATATCGTGACTGAGCATGCACTGATCATGTGCCGGGAGCCGGGGAGGCATTCCACTCTGGACAAAGGTCATGAGGAAGGAGGCTCGGCATACGCAAATGCGGGATCGAGCCTCAGGAGTCCACCAGGATATTCTCGAGCATCTCCCCCCAAAAAAACCGGAGTCTGCCTACTGTATTGCTTTGTGCTCTCACCTCTGATTTCACTGGGGGCTGTCCCCCACCACCATCTCGCTCTCTCTGTCAAAGAGTTAACTTACAGCTCCAATTCATAAAGTTCCTTGTCATTCTTCCCTTTAACTTCCAGCTGAGTCTCCATCTGGAGCGCGGAACCCACCACGCTTACTAATTATGCCTGGGCTGCTAAGACCCACTCGAGAAGGTGTCTAGGGTGAGGCACCTTTCGCTATTCGAGAGGGCGCCTGCGGCCTACGTAAGTGGTGCAAACTTCTTGTCTTGAAGTTTGATTGGTCTTCCGCGTAAACCAAGCTACTCAGTCTCTTTTCTCCACCGAATTTTCCTACTGAGCTCTCCTCATACTATTATTCTTGACATCTCTGATTAGCATATAAATAGTCGCCTAGGCCATCTCTCCTTCGAATACCCTGGATCAGCTGGGGCTGGTCCCCGGCAGGTGGCGACCGAACAGGGACCTCAGGAGGCAATACTCAAAGAGCTGAGCAGACACGAACCACGCAATCAGCAGGCAATAAGCATGGAGCTCAGCAGTGACGAATCATGCTGCTCAACTGGCAATAATCAAGCACGTGACCAGGCAGGAATCACGCAGCTCAGCTGGCAATTGTCAAGCGCAGTCAGCAGCAGCCTGGGAATCACGCAGCTCAGCAGGCCCTGATCACGTGACTCTGCAGGCACTGATCACGTGGCTGATCAAGTCCAGATCACGTGACTGAGCATGCACTGATCACGTGGCTATCATGCACTGATGACGTGACTGCGCATGCACTGATGACGTGGCTGATCGGGCACTGATCACATGGCTCATCATGCACTGATCACGTTTATCAGGCAATGATCAGTGACTGACAGGCGCTGATCATGGGACTGTGCACGCACTGATCACGTGGCTATCATGCACTGATCAGCGGATGCACTGATGCGGCTGTTCGGCACTGATCACGGTTTATCAGGCTGATCAGTGACTGACTGATCCACGCACTGATCAGGTGGCTGATCAGGAACTGACCACCTGACCGCGCATGCGTGATCACGTGGCTGGTCGTTCACTGATCACGTGTTTATCATACGGTGATCACGTGACTGAGAGGCGCTGATCACGTGACTGTGCCGTCAGTGATCACGTGGCTGAGCAGGCACTGATATCGTGACTGAGCATGCACTGATCATGTGCCGGGAGCCGGGGAGGCATTCCACTCTGGACAAAGGTCATGAGGAAGGAGGCTCGGCATACGCAAATGCGGGATCGAGCCTCAGGAGTCCACCCGGATGTTCTCGAGCATCTCCCCCCAAAAAAACCGGAGTCTGCCTACTGTATTGCTTTGTGCTCTCACCTCTGATTTCACTGGGGGCTGTCCCCCACCACCATCTCGCTCTCTCTGTCAAAGAGTTAACTTACAGCTCCAATTCATAAAGTTCCTTGTCATTCTTCCCTTTAACTTCCAGCTGAGTCTCCATCTGGAGCGCGGAACCCACCACGCTTACTAATTATGCCTGGGCTGCTAAGACCCACTCGAGAAGGTGTCTAGGTGAGGCACCTTTCGCTATTCGAGAGGGCGCCTGCGGCCTACGTAAGTGGTGCAAACTTCTTGTCTTGAAGTTTGATTGGTCTTCCGCGTAAACCAAGCTACTCAGTCTCTTTTCTCCACCGAATTTTCCTACTGAGCTCTCCTCATACTATTATTCTTGACATCTCTGATTAGCATATAAATAGTCGCCTAGGCCATCTCTCCTTCGAATACCCTGGATCAGTTGGGGCTGGTCCCCGGCAGGTGGCGACCGAACAGGGACCTCAGGAGGCAATACTCAAAGAGCTGAGCAGACACGAACCACGCAATCAGCAGGCAATAAGCATGGAGCTCAGCAGTGACGAATCATGCTGCTCAACTGGCAATAATCAAGCACGTGACCAGGCAGGAATCACGCAGCTCAGCTGGCAATTGTCAAGCAGATGAGCCGACAGGAATCACGCAGCTCAGCTGGCAATTGTCATGCAGATGAGCCGGCAGGAATCACGCAGCTCAGCAGGCCCTGATCACGTGACTCTGCAGGCACTGATCACGTGGCTGATCAAGTCCAGATCACGTGACTGAGCATGCACTGATCACGTGGCTATCATGCACTGATGACGTGACTGCGCATGCACTGATGACGTGGCTGATCGGGCACTGATCACATGGCTCATCATGCACTGATCACGTGTTTATCAGGCAATGATCAGTGACTGACAGGCGCTGATCATGGGACTGTGCACGCACTGATCACGTGGCTATCATGCACTGATCACGTGACTGCGCATGCACTGATGACGTGGCTGTTCGGGCACTGATCACGTGTTTATCAGGCAGTGATCAGTGACTGACAGGCGCTGATCAGGGGACTGTGCACACTGATCAGGTGGCTGATCAGGAACTGACCACCTGACCGCGCATGCAGTGATCACGTGGCTGGTCGTTCACTGATCACGTGTTTATCATACGGTGATCACGTGACTGAGAGGCGCTGATCACGTGACTGTGCCGTCAGTGATCACGTGGCTGAGCAGGCACTGATATCGTGACTGAGCATGCACTGATCATGTGCCGGGAGCCGGGAGGCATTCCACTCTGGACAAAGGTCATGAGGAAGGAGGCTCGGCATACGCAAATGCGGGATCGAGCCTCAGGAGTCCACCCGGATATTCTCGAGCATCTCCCCCCAAAAAAACCGGAGTCTGCCTACTGTATTGCTTTGTGCTCTCACCTCTGATTTCACTGGGGGCTGTCCCCCACCACCATCTCGCTCTCTCTGTCAAAGAGTTAACTTACAGCTCCAATTCATAAAGTTCCTTGTCATTCTTCCCTTTAACTTCCAGCTGAGTCTCCATCTGGAGCGCGGAACCCACCACGCTTACTAATTATGCCTGGGCTGCTAAGACCCACTCGAGAAGGTGTCTAGGGTGAGGCACCTTTCGCTATTCGAGAGGCGCCTGCGGCCTACGTAAGTGGTGCAAACTTCTTGTCTTGAAGTTTGATTGGTCTTCCGCGTAAACCAAGCTACTCAGTCTCTTTTCTCCACCGAATTTTCCTACTGAGCTCTCCTCATACTATTATTCTTGACATCTCTGATTAGCATATAAATAGTCGCCTAGGCCATCTCTCCTTCGAATACCCTGGATCAGTTGGGGCTGGTCCCCGGCAGGTGGCGACCGAACAGGGACCTCAGGAGGCAATACTCAAAGAGCTGAGCAGACACGAACCACGCAATCAGCAGGCAATAAGCATGGAGCTCAGCAGTGACGAATCATGCTGCTCAACTGGCAATAATCAAGCACGTGACCAGGCAGGAATCACGCAGCTCAGCTGGCAATTGTCAAGCAGATGAGCCGACAGGAATCACGCAGCTCAGCTGGCAATTGTCATGCAGATGAGCCGGCAGGAATCACGCAGCTCAGCAGGCCCTGATCACGACTCTGCAGGCACTGATCACGTGGCTGATCAAGTCCAGATCACGTGACTGAGCATGCACTGATCACGTGGCTATCATGCACTGATGACGTGACTGCGCATGCACTGATGACGTGGCTGATCGGGCACTGATCACATGGCTCATCATGCACTGATCACGTGTTTATCAGGCAATGATCAGTGACTGACAGGCGCTGATCATGGGACTGTGCACGCACTGATCACGTGGCTATCATGCACTGATCACGTGACTGCGCATGCACTGATGACGTGGCTGTTCGGGCACTGATCACGTGTTTATCAGGCAGTGATCAGTGACTGACAGGCGCTGATCAGGGGACTGTGCACGCACTGATCAGGTGGCTGATCAGGAACTGACCACCTGACCGCGCATGCAGTGATCACGTGGCTGGTCGTTCACTGATCACGTGTTTATCATACGGTGATCACGTGACTGAGAGGCGCTGATCACGTGACTGTGCCGTCAGTGATCACGTGGCTGAGCAGGCACTGATATCGTGACTGAGCATGCACTGATCATGTGCCGGGAGCCGGGGAGGCATTCCACTCTGGACAAAGGTCATGAGGAAGGAGGCTCGGCATACGCAAATGCGGGATCGAGCCTCAGGAGTCCACCCGGATATTCTCGAGCATCTCCCCCCAAAAAACCGGAGTCTGCCTACTGTATTGCTTTGTGCTCTCACCTCTGATTTCACTGGGGGCTGTCCCCCACCACCATCTCGCTCTCTGTCAAAGAGTTAACTTACAGCTCCAATTCATAAAGTTCCTTGTCATTCTTCCCTTTAACTTCCAGCTGAGTCTCCATCTGGAGCGCGGAACCCACCACGCTTACTAATTATGCCTGGGCTGCTAAGACCCACTCGAGAAGGTGTCTAGGGTGAGGCACCTTTCGCTATTCGAGAGGGCGCCTGCGGCCTACGTAAGTGGTGCAAACTTCTTGTCTTGAAGTTTGATTGGTCTTCCGCGTAAACCAAGCTACTCAGTCTCTTTTCTCCACCGAATTTTCCTACTGAGCTCTCCTCATACTATTATTCTTGACATCTCTGATTAGCATATAAATAGTCGCCTAGGCCATCTCTCCTTCGAATACCCTGGATCAGTTGGGGCTGGTCCCCGGCAGGTGGCGACCGAACAGGGACCTCAGGAGGCAATACTCAAAGAGCTGAGCAGACACGAACCACGCAATCAGCAGGCAATAAGCATGGAGCTCAGCAGTGACGAATCATGCTGCTCAACTGGCAATAATCAAGCACGTGACCAGGCAGGAATCACGCAGCTCAGCTGGCAATTGTCAAGCAGATGAGCCGACAGGAATCACGCAGCTCAGATGGCAATTGTCATGCAGATGAGCCGGCAGGAATCACGCAGCTCAGCAGGCCCTGATCACGTGACTCTGCAGGCACTGATCACGTGGCTGATCAAGTCCAGATCACGTGACTGAGCATGCACTGATCACGTGGCTATCATGCACTGATGACGTGACTGCGCATGCACTGATGACGTGGCTGATCGGGCACTGATCACATGGCTCATCATGCACTGATCACGTGTTTATCAGGCAATGATCAGTGACTGACAGGCGCTGATCATGGGACTGTGCACGCACTGATCACGTGGCTATCATGCACTGATCACGTGACTGCGCATGCACTGATGACGTGGCTGTTCGGGCACTGATCACGTGTTTATCAGGCAGTGATCAGTGACTGACAGGCGCTGATCAGGGGACTGTGCACGCACTGATCAGGTGGCTGATCAGGAACTGACCACCTGACCGCGCATGCAGTGATCACGTGGCTGGTCGTTCACTGATCACGTGTTTATCATACGGTGATCACGTGACTGAGAGGCGCTGATCACGTGACTGTGCCGTCAGTGATCACGTGGCTGAGCAGGCACTGATATCGTGACTGAGCATGCACTGATCATGTGCCGGGAGCCGGGGAGGCATTCCACTCTGGACAAAGGTCATGAGGAAGGAGGCTCGGCATACGCAAATGCGGGATCGAGCCTCAGGAGTCCACCCGGATATTCTCGAGCATCTCCCCCCAAAAAACCGGAGTCTGCCTACTGTATTGCTTTGTGCTCTCACCTCTGATTTCACTGGGGGCTGTCCCCCACCACCATCTCGCTCTCTCTGTCAAAGAGTTAACTTACAGCTCCAATTCATAAAGTTCCTTGTCATTCTTCCCTTTAACTTCCAGCTGAGTCTCCATCTGGAGCGCGGAACCCACCACGCTTACTAATTATGCCTGGGCTGCTAAGACCCACTCGAGAAGGTGTCTAGGGTGAGGCACCTTTCGCTATTCGAGAGGCGCCTGCGGCCTACGTAAGTGGTGCAAACTTCTTGTCTTGAAGTTTGATTGGTCTTCCGCGTAAACCAAGCTACTCAGTCTCTTTTCTCCACCGAATTTTCCTACTGAGCTCTCCTCATACTATTATTCTTGACATCTCTGATTAGCATATAAATAGTCGCCTAGGCCATCTCTCCTTCGAATACCCTGGATCAGTTGGGGCTGGTCCCCGGCAGGTGGCGACCGAACAGGGACCTCAGGAGGCAATACTCAAAGAGCTGAGCAGACACGAACCACGCAATCAGCAGGCAATAAGCATGGAGCTCAGCAGTGACGAATCATGCTGCTCAACTGGCAATAATCAAGCACGTGACCAGGCAGGAATCACGCAGCTCAGCTGGCAATTGTCAAGCAGATGAGCCGACAGGAATCACGCAGCTCAGCTGGCAATTGTCATGCAGATGAGCCGGCAGGAATCACGCAGCTCAGCAGGCCCTGATCACGTGACTCTGCAGGCACTGATCACGTGGCTGATCAAGTCCAGATCACGTGACTGAGCATGCACTGATCACGTGGCTATCATGCACTGATGACGTGACTGCGCATGCACTGATGACGTGGCTGATCGGGCACTGATCACATGGCTCATCATGCACTGATCACGTGTTTATCAGGCAATGATCAGTGACTGACAGGCGCTGATCATGGGACTGTGCACGCACTGATCACGTGGCTATCATGCACTGATCACGTGACTGCGCATGCACTGATGACGTGGCTGTTCGGGCACTGATCACGTGTTTATCAGGCAGTGATCAGTGACTGACAGGCGCTGATCAGGGGACTGTGCACGCACTGATCAGGTGGCTGATCAGGAACTGACCACCTGACCGCGCATGCAGTGATCACGTGGCTGGTCGTTCACTGATCACGTGTTTATCATACGGTGATCACGTGACTGAGAGGCGCTGATCACGTGACTGTGCCGTCAGTGATCACGTGGCTGAGCAGGCACTGATATCGTGACTGAGCATGCACTGATCATGTGCCGGGAGCCGGGAGGCATTCCACTCTGGACAAAGGTCATGAGGAAGGAGGCTCGGCATACGCAAATGCGGGATCGAGCCTCAGGAGTCCACCCGGATATTCTCGAGCATCTCCCCCAAAAAAACCGGAGTCTGCCTACTGTATTGCTTTGTGCTCTCACCTCTGATTTCACTGGGGGCTGTCCCCCACCACCATCTCGCTCTCTCTGTCAAAGAGTTAACTTACAGCTCCAATTCATAAAGTTCCTTGTCATTCTTCCCTTTAACTTCCAGCTGAGTCTCCATCTGGAGCGCGGAACCCACCACGCTTACTAATTATGCCTGGGCTGCTAAGACCCACTCGAGAAGGTGTCTAGGGTGAGGCACCTTTCGCTATTCGAGAGGGCGCCTGCGGCCTACGTAAGTGGTGCAAACTTCTTGTCTTGAAGTTTGATTGGTCTTCCGCGTAAACCAAGCTACTCAGTCTCTTTTCTCCACCGAATTTTCCTACTGAGCTCTCCTCATACTATTATTCTTGACATCTCTGATTAGCATATAAATAGTCGCCTAGGCCATCTCTCCTTCGAATACCCTGGATCAGTTGGGGCTGGTCCCCGGCAGGTGGCGACCGAACAGGGACCTCAGGAGGCAATACTCAAAGAGCTGAGCAGACACGAACCACGCAATCAGCAGGCAATAAGCATGGAGCTCAGCAGTGACGAATCATGCTGCTCAACTGGCAATAATCAAGCACGTGACCAGGCAGGAATCACGCAGCTCAGCTGGCAATTGTCAAGCAGATGAGCCGACAGGAATCACGCAGCTCAGCTGGCAATTGTCATGCAGATGAGCCGGCAGGAATCACGCAGCTCAGCAGGCCCTGATCACGTGACTCTGCAGGCACTGATCACGTGGCTGATCAAGTCCAGATCACGTGACTGAGCATGCACTGATCACGTGGCTATCATGCACTGATGACGTGACTGCGCATGCACTGATGACGTGGCTGATCGGGCACTGATCACATGGCTCATCATGCACTGATCACGTGTTTATCAGGCAATGATCAGTGACTGACAGGCGCTGATCATGGGACTGTGCACGCACTGATCACGTGGCTATCATGCACTGATCACGTGACTGCGCATGCACTGATGACGTGGCTGTTCGGGCACTGATCACGTGTTTATCAGGCAGTGATCAGTGACTGACAGGCGCTGATCAGGGGACTGTGCACGCACTGATCAGGTGGCTGATCAGGAACTGACCACCTGACCGCGCATGCAGTGATCACGTGGCTGGTCGTTCACTGATCACGTGTTTATCATACGGTGATCACGTGACTGAGAGGCGCTGATCACGTGACTGTGCCGTCAGTGATCACGTGGCTGAGCAGGCACTGATATCGTGACTGAGCATGCACTGATCATGTGCCGGGAGCCGGGGAGGCATTCCACTCTGGACAAAGGTCATGAGGAAGGAGGCTCGGCATACGCAAATGCGGGATCGAGCCTCAGGAGTCCACCCGGATATTCTCGAGCATCTCCCCCCAAAAAACCGGAGTCTGCCTACTGTATTGCTTTGTGCTCTCACCTCTGATTTCACTGGGGGCTGTCCCCCACCACCATCTCGCTCTCTCTGTCAAAGAGTTAACTTACAGCTCCAATTCATAAAGTTCCTTGTCATTCTTCCCTTTAACTTCCAGCTGAGTCTCCATCTGGAGCGCGGAACCCACCACGCTTACTAATTATGCCTGGGCTGCTAAGACCCACTCGAGAAGGTGTCTAGGGTGAGGCACCTTTCGCTATTCGAGAGGGCGCCTGCGGCCTACGTAAGTGGTGCAAACTTCTTGTCTTGAAGTTTGATTGGTCTTCCGCGTAAACCAAGCTACTCAGTCTCTTTTCTCCACCGAATTTTCCTACTGAGCTCTCCTCATACTATTATTCTTGACATCTCTGATTAGCATATAAATAGTCGCCTAGGCCATCTCTCCTTCGAATACCCTGGATCAGTTGGGGCTGGTCCCCGGCAGGTGGCGACCGAACAGGGACCTCAGGAGGCAATACTCAAAGAGCTGAGCAGACACGAACCACGCAATCAGCAGGCAATAAGCATGGAGCTCAGCAGTGACGAATCATGCTGCTCAACTGGCAATAATCAAGCACGTGACCAGGCAGGAATCACGCAGCTCAGCTGGCAATTGTCAAGCAGATGAGCCGACAGGAATCACGCAGCTCAGATGGCAATTGTCATGCAGATGAGCCGGCAGGAATCACGCAGCTCAGCAGGCCCTGATCACGTGACTCTGCAGGCACTGATCACGTGGCTGATCAAGTCCAGATCACGTGACTGAGCATGCACTGATCACGTGGCTATCATGCACTGATGACGTGACTGCGCATGCACTGATGACGTGGCTGATCGGGCACTGATCACATGGCTCATCATGCACTGATCACGTGTTTATCAGGCAATGATCAGTGACTGACAGGCGCTGATCATGGGACTGTGCACGCACTGATCACGTGGCTATCATGCACTGATCACGTGACTGCGCATGCACTGATGACGTGGCTGTTCGGGCACTGATCACGTGTTTATCAGGCAGTGATCAGTGACTGACAGGCGCTGATCAGGGGACTGTGCACGCACTGATCAGGTGGCTGATCAGGAACTGACCACCTGACCGCGCATGCAGTGATCACGTGGCTGGTCGTTCACTGATCACGTGTTTATCATACGGTGATCACGTGACTGAGAGGCGCTGATCACGTGACTGTGCCGTCAGTGATCACGTGGCTGAGCAGGCACTGATATCGTGACTGAGCATGCACTGATCATGTGCCGGGAGCCGGGGAGGCATTCCACTCTGGACAAAGGTCATGAGGAAGGAGGCTCGGCATACGCAAATGCGGGATCGAGCCTCAGGAGTCCACCCGGATATTCTCGAGCATCTCCCCCCAAAAAAACCGGAGTCTGCCTACTGTATTGCTTTGTGCTCTCACCTCTGATTTCACTGGGGGCTGTCCCCCACCACCATCTCGCTCTCTCTGTCAAAGAGGTAACTTACAGCTCCAATTCATAAAGTTCCTTGTCATTCTTCCCTTTAACTTCCAGCTGAGTCTCCATCTGGAGCGCGGAACCCACCACGCTTACTAATTATGCCTGGGCTGCTAAGACCCACTCGAGAAGGTGTCTAGGGTGAGGCACCTTTCGCTATTCGAGAGGGCGCCTGCGGCCTACGTAAGTGGTGCAAACTTCTTGTCTTGAAGTTTGATTGGTCTTCCGCGTAAACCAAGCTACTCAGTCTCTTTTCTCCACCGAATTTTCCTACTGAGCTCTCCTCATACTATTATTCTTGACATCTCTGATTAGCATATAAATAGTCGCCTAGGCCATCTCTCCTTCGAATACCCTGGATCAGTTGGGGCTGGTCCCCGGCAGGTGGCGACCGAACAGGGACCTCAGGAGGCAATACTCAAAGAGCTGAGCAGACACGAACCACGCAATCAGCAGGCAATAAGCATGGAGCTCAGCAGTGACGAATCATGCTGCTCAACTGGCAATAATCAAGCACGTGACCAGGCAGGAATCACGCAGCTCAGCTGGCAATTGTCAAGCAGATGAGCCGACAGGAATCACGCAGCTCAGCTGGCAATTGTCATGCAGATGAGCCGGCAGGAATCACGCAGCTCAGCAGGCCCTGATCACGTGACTCTGCAGGCACTGATCACGTGGCTGATCAAGTCCAGATCACGTGACTGAGCATGCACTGATCACGTGGCTATCATGCACTGATGACGTGACTGCGCATGCACTGATGACGTGGCTGATCGGGCACTGATCACATGGCTCATCATGCACTGATCACGTGTTTATCAGGCAATGATCAGTGACTGACAGGCGCTGATCATGGGACTGTGCACGCACTGATCACGTGGCTATCATGCACTGATCACGTGACTGCGCATGCACTGATGACGTGGCTGTTCGGGCACTGATCACGTGTTTATCAGGCAGTGATCAGTGACTGACAGGCGCTGATCAGGGACTGTGCACGCACTGATCAGGTGGCTGATCAGGAACTGACCACCTGACCGCGCATGCAGTGATCACGTGGCTGGTCGTTCACTGATCACGTGTTTATCATACGGTGATCACGTGACTGAGAGGCGCTGATCACGTGACTGTGCCGTCAGTGATCACGTGGCTGAGCAGGCACTGATATCGTGACTGAGCATGCACTGATCATGTGCCGGGAGCCGGGGAGGCATTCCACTCTGGACAAAGGTCATGAGGAAGGAGGCTCGGCATACGCAAATGCGGGATCGAGCCTCAGGAGTCCACCCGGATATTCTCGAGCATCTCCCCCCAAAAAACCGGAGTCTGCCTACTGTATTGCTTTGTGCTCTCACCTCTGATTTCACTGGGGGCTGTCCCCCACCACCATCTCGCTCTCTCTGTCAAAGAGTTAACTTACAGCTCCAATTCATAAAGTTCCTTGTCATTCTTCCCTTTAACTTCCAGCTGAGTCTCCATCTGGAGCGCGGAACCCACCACGCTTACTAATTATGCCTGGGCTGCTAAGACCCACTCGAGAAGGTGTCTAGGGTGAGGCACCTTTCGCTATTCGAGAGGGCGCCTGCGGCCTACGTAAGTGGTGCAAACTTCTTGTCTTGAAGTTTGATTGGTCTTCCGCGTAAACCAAGCTACTCAGTCTCTTTTCTCCACCGAATTTTCCTACTGAGCTCTCCTCATACTATTATTCTTGACATCTCTGATTAGCATATAAATAGTCGCCTAGGCCATCTCTCCTTCGAATACCCTGGATCAGTTGGGGCTGGTCCCCGGCAGGTGGCGACCGAACAGGGACCTCAGGAGGCAATACTCAAAGAGCTGAGCAGACACGAACCACGCAATCAGCAGGCAATAAGCATGGAGCTCAGCAGTGACGAATCATGCTGCTCAACTGGCAATAATCAAGCACGTGACCAGGCAGGAATCACGCAGCTCAGCTGGCAATTGTCAAGCAGATGAGCCGACAGGAATCACGCAGCTCAGCTGGCAATTGTCATGCAGATGAGCCGGCAGGAATCACGCAGCTCAGCAGGCCCTGATCACGTGACTCTGCAGGCACTGATCACGTGGCTGATCAAGTCCAGATCACGTGACTGAGCATGCACTGATCACGTGGCTATCATGCACTGATGACGTGACTGCGCATGCACTGATGACGTGGCTGATCGGGCACTGATCACATGGCTCATCATGCACTGATCACGTGTTTATCAGGCAATGATCAGTGACTGACAGGCGCTGATCATGGGACTGTGCACGCACTGATCACGTGGCTATCATGCACTGATCACGTGACTGCGCATGCACTGATGACGTGGCTGTTCGGGCACTGATCACGTGTTTATCAGGCAGTGATCAGTGACTGACAGGCGCTGATCAGGGGACTGTGCACGCACTGATCAGGTGGCTGATCAGGAACTGACCACCTGACCGCGCATGCAGTGATCACGTGGCTGGTCGTTCACTGATCACGTGTTTATCATACGGTGATCACGTGACTGAGAGGCGCTGATCACGTGACTGTGCCGTCAGTGATCACGTGGCTGAGCAGGCACTGATATCGTGACTGAGCATGCACTGATCATGTGCCGGGAGCCGGGGAGGCATTCCACTCTGGACAAAGGTCATGAGGAAGGAGGCTCGGCATACGCAAATGCGGGATCGAGCCTCAGGAGTCCACCCGGATATTCTCGAGCATCTCCCCCCCAAAAAACCGGAGTCTGCCTACTGTATTGCTTTGTGCTCTCACCTCTGATTTCACTGGGGGCTGTCCCCCACCACCATCTCGCTCTCTCTGTCAAAGAGTTAACTTACAGCTCCAATTCATAAAGTTCCTTGTCATTCTTCCCTTTAACTTCCAGCTGAGTCTCCATCTGGAGCGCGGAACCCACCACGCTTACTAATTATGCCTGGGCTGCTAAGACCCACTCGAGAAGGTGTCTAGGGTGAGGCACCTTTCGCTATTCGAGAGGGCGCCTGCGGCCTACGTAAGTGGTGCAAACTTCTTGTCTTGAAGTTTGATTGGTCTTCCGCGTAAACCAAGCTACTCAGTCTCTTTTCTCCACCGAATTTTCCTACTGAGCTCTCCTCATACTATTATTCTTGACATCTCTGATTAGCATATAAATAGTCGCCTAGGCCATCTCTCCTTCGAATACCCTGGATCAGTTGGGGCTGGTCCCCGGCAGGTGGCGACCGAACAGGGACCTCAGGAGGCAATACTCAAAGAGCTGAGCAGACACGAACCACGCAATCAGCAGGCAATAAGCATGGAGCTCAGCAGTGACGAATCATGCTGCTCAACTGGCAATAATCAAGCACGTGACCAGGCAGGAATCACGCAGCTCAGCTGGCAATTGTCAAGCAGATGAGCCGACAGGAATCACGCAGCTCAGATGGCAATTGTCATGCAGATGAGCCGGCAGGAATCACGCAGCTCAGCAGGCCCTGATCACGTGACTCTGCAGGCACTGATCACGTGGCTGATCAAGTCCAGATCACGTGACTGAGCATGCACTGATCACGTGGCTATCATGCACTGATGACGTGACTGCGCATGCACTGATGACGTGGCTGATCGGGCACTGATCACATGGCTCATCATGCACTGATCACGTGTTTCTCAGGCAATGATCAGTGACTGACAGGCGCTGATCATGGGACTGTGCACGCACTGATCACGTGGCTATCATGCACTGATCACGTGACTGCGCATGCACTGATGACGTGGCTGTTCGGGCACTGATCACGTGTTTATCAGGCAGTGATCAGTGACTGACAGGCGCTGATCAGGGGACTGTGCACGCACTGATCAGGTGGCTGATCAGGAACTGACCACCTGACGCGCATGATCAGTGATCACCTGGCTGGTCGTTCACTGATCACGTGTTTATCATACGGTGATCACGTGACTGAGAGGCGCTGATCACGTGACTGTGCCGTCAGTGATCACCTGGCTGAGCAGGCACTGATATCGTGACTGAGCATGCACTGATCATGTGCCGGGAGCCGGGGAGGCATTCCACTCTGGACAAAGGTCATGAGGAAGGAGGCTCGGCATACGCAAATGCGGGATCGAGCCTCAGGAGTCCACCCGGATATTCTCGAGCATCTCCCCCCAAAAAACCGGAGTCTGCCTACTGTATTGCTTTGTGCTCTCACCTCTGATTTCACTGGGGGCTGTCCCCCACCACCATCTCACTCTCTCTGTCAAAGAGTTAACTTACAGCTCCAATTCATAAAGTTCCTTGTCATTCTTCCCTTTAACTTCCAGCTGAGTCTCCATCTGGAGCGCGGAACCCACCACGCTTACTAATTATGCCTGGGCTGCTAAGACCCACTCGAGAAGGTGTCTAGGGTGAGGCACCTTTCGCTATTCGAGAGGGCGCCTGCGGCCTACGTAAGTGGTGCAAACTTCTTGTCTTGAAGTTTGATTGGTCTTCCGCGTAAACCAAGCTACTCAGTCTCTTTTCTCCACCGAATTTTCCTACTGAGCTCTCCTCATACTATTATTCTTGACATCTCTGATTAGCATATAAATAGTCGCCTAGGCCATCTCTCCTTCGAATACCCTGGATCAGTTGGGGCTGGTCCCCGGCAGGTGGCGACCGAACAGGGACCTCAGGAGGCAATACTCAAAGAGCTGAGCAGACACGAACCACGCAATCAGCAGGCAATAAGCATGGAGCTCAGCAGTGACGAATCATGCTGCTCAACTGGCAATAATCAAGCACGTGACCAGGCAGGAATCACGCAGCTCAGCTGGCAATTGTCAAGCAGATGAGCCGACAGGAATCACGCAGCTCAGATGGCAATTGTCATGCAGATGAGCCGGCAGGAATCACGCAGCTCAGCAGGCCCTGATCACGTGACTCTGCAGGCACTGATCACGTGGCTGATCAAGTCCAGATCACGTGACTGAGCATGCACTGATCACGTGGCTATCATGCACTGATGACGTGACTGCGCATGCACTGATGACGTGGCTGATCGGGCACTGATCACATGGCTCATCATGCACTGATCACGTGTTTATCAGGCAATGATCAGTGACTGACAGGCGCTGATCATGGGACTGTGCACGCACTGATCACGTGGCTATCATGCACTGATCACGTGACTGCGCATGCACTGATGACGTGGCTGTTCGGGCACTGATCACGTGTTTATCAGGCAGTGATCAGTGACTGACAGGCGCTGATCAGGGGACTGTGCACGCACTGATCAGGTGGCTGATCAGGAACTGACCACCTGACCGCGCATGCAGTGATCACGTGGCTGGTCGTTCACTGATCACGTGTTTATCATACGGTGATCACGTGACTGAGAGGCGCTGATCACGTGACTGTGCCGTCAGTGATCACGTGGCTGAGCAGGCACTGATATCGTGACTGAGCATGCACTGATCATGTGCCGGGAGCCGGGGAGGCATTCCACTCTGGACAAAGGTCATGAGGAAGGAGGCTCGGCATACGCAAATGCGGGATCGAGCCTCAGGAGTCCACCCGGATATTCTCGAGCATCTCCCCCAAAAAAACCGGAGTCTGCCTACTGTATTGCTTTGTGCTCTCACCTCTGATTTCACTGGGGGCTGTCCCCCACCACCATCTCGCTCTCTCTGTCAAAGAGTTAACTTACAGCTCCAATTCATAAAGTTCCTTGTCATTCTTCCCTTTAACTTCCAGCTGAGTCTCCATCTGGAGCGCGGAACCCACCACGCTTACTAATTATGCCTGGGCTGCTAAGACCCACTCGAGAAGGTGTCTAGGTGAGGCACCTTTCGCTATTCGAGAGGGCGCCTGCGGCCTACGTAAGTGGTGCAAACTTCTTGTCTTGAAGTTTGATTGGTCTTCCGCGTAAACCAAGCTACTCAGTCTCTTTTCTCCACCGAATTTTCCTACTGAGCTCTCCTCATACTATTATTCTTGACATCTCTGATTAGCATATAAATAGTCGCCTAGGCCATCTCTCCTTCGAATACCCTGGATCAGTTGGGGCTGGTCCCCGGCAGGTGGCGACCGAACAGGGACCTCAGGAGGCAATACTCAAAGAGCTGAGCAGACACGAACCACGCAATCAGCAGGCAATAAGCATGGAGCTCAGCAGTGACGAATCATGCTGCTCAACTGGCAATAATCAAGCACGTGACCAGGCAGGAATCACGCAGCTCAGCTGGCAATTGTCAAGCAGATGAGCCGACAGGAATCACGCAGCTCAGATGGCAATTGTCATGCAGATGAGCCGGCAGGAATCACGCAGCTCAGCAGGCCCTGATCACGTGACTCTGCAGGCACTGATCACGTGGCTGATCAAGTCCAGATCACGTGACTGAGCAGGCACTGATCACGTGGCTATCATGCACTGATGACGTGACTGCGCATGCACTGATGACGTGGCTGATCGGGCACTGATCACATGGCTCATCATGCACTGATCACGTGTTTTCAGGCAATGATCAGTGACTGACAGGCGCTGATCATGGGACTGTGCACGCACTGATCACGTGGCTATCATGCACTGACTACGTGACTGCGCATGCACTGATGACGTGGCTGTTCGGGCACTGATCACGGGTTTATCAGGCAGTGATCAGTGACTGACAGGCGCTGATCAGGGGACTGTGCACGCACTGATCAGGTGGCTGATCAGGAACTGACCACCTGACCGCGCATGCAGTGATCACCTGGCTGGTCGTTCACTGATCACGTGTTTATCATACGGTGATCACGTGACTGAGAGGCGCTGATCACGTGACTGTGCCGTCAGTGATCACGTGGCTGAGCAGGCACTGATATCGTGACTGAGCATGCACTGATCATGTGCCGGGAGCCGGGGAGGCATTCCACTCTGGACAAAGGTCATGAGGAAGGAGGCTCGGCATACGCAAATGCGGGATCGAGCCTCAGGAGTCCACCCGGATGTTCTCGAGCATCTCCCCCAAAAAACCGGAGTCTGCCTACTGTATTGCTTTGTGCTCTCACCTCTGATTTCACTGGGGGCTGTCCCCCACCACCATCTCGCTCTCTCTGTCAAAGAGGTAACTTACAGCTCCAATTCATAAAGTTCCTTGTCATTCTTCCCTTTAACTTCCAGCTGAGTCTCCATCTGGAGCGCGGAACCCACCACGCTTCCTAATTATGCCTGGGCTGCTAAGACCCACTCGAGAAGGTGTCTAGGGTGAGGCACCTTTCGCCATTCGAGAGGGCGCCTGCGGCCTACGTAAGTGGTGCAAACTTCTTGTCTTGAAGTTTGATTGGTCTTCCGCGTAAACCAAGCTCCTCAGTCTCTTTTCTCCACCGAATTTTCCTACTGAGCTCTCCTCATACTATTATTCTTGACATCTCTGATTAGCATATAAATAGTCGCCTAAGCCATCTCTCCTTCGAATACCCTGGATCAGTTGGGGCTGGTCCCCGGCAGGTGGCGACCGAACAGGGACCTCAGGAGGCAATACTCAAAGAGCTGAGCAGACACGAACCACGCAATCAGCAGGCAATAAGCATGGAGCTCAGCAGTGACGAATCATGCTGCTCAACTGGCAATAATCAAGCACGTGACCAGGCAGGAATCACGCAGCTCAGCTGGCAATTGTCAAGCAGATGAGCCGACAGGAATCACGCAGCTCAGACGGCAATTGTCATGCAGATGAGCCGGCAGGAATCACGCAGCTCAGCAGGCCCTGATCACGTGACTCTGCAGGCACTGATCACGTGGCTGATCAAGTCCAGATCACGTGACTGAGCAGGCACTGATCACGTGGCTATCATGCACTGATGACGTGACTGCGCATGCACTGATGACGTGGCTGATCGGGCACTGATCACATGGCTCATCATGCACTGATCACGTGTTTATCAGGCAATGATCAGTGACTGACAGGCGCTGATCATGGGACTGTGCACGCACTGATCACGTGGCTATCATGCACTGATCACGTGACTGCGCATGCACTGATGACGTGGCTGTTCGGGCACTGATCACGGGTTTATCAGGCAGTGATCAGTGACTGACAGGCGCTGATCAGGGGACTGTGCACGCACTGATCAGGTGGCTGATCAGGAACTGACCACCTGACCGCGCATGCAGTGATCACCTGGCTGGTCGTTCACTGATCACGTGTTTATCATACGGTGATCACGTGACTGAGAGGCGCTGATCACGTGACTGTGCCGTCAGTGATCACGTGGCTGAGCAGGCACTGATATCGTGACTGAGCATGCACTGATCATGTGCCGGGAGCCGGGGAGGCATTCCACTCTGGACAAAGGTCATGAGGAAGGAGGCTCGGCATACGCAAATGCGGGATCGAGCCTCAGGAGTCCACCCGGATATTCTCGAGCATCTCCCCCAAAAAAACCGGAGTCTGCCTACTGTATTGCTTTGTGCTCTCACCTCTGATTTCACTGGGGGCTGTCCCCCACCACCATCTCGCTCTCTCTGTCAAAGAGGTAACTTACAGCTCCAATTCATAAAGTTCCTTGTCATTCTTCCCTTTAACTTCCAGCTGAGTCTCCATCTGGAGCGCGGAACCCACCACGCTTCCTAATCATGCCTGGGCTGCTAAGACCCACTCGAGAAGGTGTCTAGGCTGAGGCACCTTTCGCCATTCGAGAGGGCGCCTGCGGCCTACGTAAGTGGTGCAAACTTCTTGTCTTGAAGTTTGATTGGTCTTCCGTGTAAACCAAGCTCCTCAGTCTCTTTTCTCCACCGAATTTTCCTACTGAGCTCTCCTCATACTATTATTCTTGACATCTCTGATTAGCATATAAATAGTCGCCTAGGCCATCTCTCCTTCGAATACCCTGGATCAGTTGGGGCTGGTCCTCGGCAGGTGGCGACCGAACAGGGACCTCAGGAGGCAATACTCAAAGAGCTGAGCAGACACGAACCACGCAATCAGCAGGCAATAAGCATGGAGCTCAGCAGTGACGAATCATGCTGCTCAACTGGCAATAATCAAGCACGTGACCAGGCAGGAATCACGCAGCTCAGCTGGCAATTGTCAAGCAGATGAGCCGACAGGAATCACGCAGCTCAGATGGCAATTGTCATGCAGATGAGCCGGCAGGAATCACGCAGCTCAGCAGGCCCTGATCACGTGACTCTGCAGGCACTGATCACGTGGCTGATCAAGTCCAGATCACGTGACTGAGCAGGCACCACGTGATCACGTGGCTCAGGCACTGATGACGTGACTGCGCATGCACTGATGACGTGGCTGATCACGTGGCTACATGCATCACATGGCTGGCATCATGCACTGATCACGATGTTTATCAGGCAATGATCAGTGACTGACAGGCGCTGATCATGGGACTGTGCACGCACTGATCACGTGGCTATCATGCACTGATCACGTGACTGCGCATGCACTGATGACGTGGCTGTTCGGGCACTGATCACGGGTTTATCAGGCAGTGATCAGTGACTGACAGGCGCTGATCAGGGGACTGTGCACGCACTGATCAGGTGGCTGATCAGGAACTGACCACCTGACCGCATATGCAGTGATCACCTCGCTGGTCGTTCACTGATCACGTGTTTATCATACGGTGATCACGTGACTGAGAGGCGCTGACCACGTGACTGTGCCGTCAGTGATCACGTGGCTGAGCAGGCACTGATATCGTGACTGAGCATGCACTGATCATGTGCCGGGAGACGGGGAGGCATTCCACTCTGGACAAAGGTCATGAGGAAGGAGGCTCGGCATATGCAAATGCGGGATCGAGCCTCAGGAGTCCACCCGGATATTCTCGAGCATCTCCCCCCCAAAAACACTGGAGTCTGCCTACTGTATTGCTTTGTGCTCTCACCTCTGATTTCACTGGGGGCTGTCCCCCACCACCATCTCACTCTCTCTGTCAAAGAGGTAACTTACAGCTCCAATTCATAAAGTTCCTTGTCATTCTTCCCTTTAACTTCCAGCTGAGTCTCCATCTGGAGCGCGGAACCCACCACGCTTCCTAATTATGCCTGGGCTGCTAAGACCCACTCGAGAAGGTGTCTAGGCTGAGGCACCTTTCGCCATTCGAGAGGGCGCCTGCGGCCTACGTAAGTGGTGCAAACTTCTTGTCTTGAAGTTTGATTGGTCTTCCGCGTAAACCAAGCTCCTCAGTCTCTTTTCTCCACCGAATTTTCCTACTGAGCTCTCCTCATACTGTTATTCTTGACATCTCTGATTAGCATATAAATAGTCGCCTAGGCCATCTCTCCTTCGAATACCCTGGATCAGTTGGGGCTGGTCCCCGGCAGGTGGCGACCGAACAGGGACCTCAGGAGGCAATACTCAAAGAGCTGAGCAGACACGAACCACGCAATCAGCAGGCAATAAGCATGGAGCTCAGCAGTGACGAATCATGCTGCTCAACTGGCAAGAATCAAGCACGTGACCAGGCAGGAATCACGCAGCTCAGCTGGCAATTGTCAAGCAGATGAGCCGACAGGAATCACGCAGCTCAGATGGCAATTGTCATGCAGATGAGCCGGCAGGAATCACGCAGCTCAGCAGGCCCTGATCACGTGACTCTGCAGGCACTGATCACGTGGCTGATCAAGTCCAGATCACGTGACTGAGCAGGCACTGATCACGTGGCTATCATGCACTGATGACGTGACTGCGCATGCACTGATGACGTGGCTGATCGGGCACTGATCACATGGCTCATCATGCACTGATCACGTGTTTACCAGGCAATGATCAGTGACTGACAGGCGCTGATCATGGAACTGTGCACGCACTGATCACGTGGCTATCATGCACTGATCACGTGACTGCGCATGCACTGATGACGTGGCTGTTCGGGCACTGATCACGTGTTTATCAGGCAGTGATCAGTGACTGACAGGCGCTGATCAGGGGACTGTGCATGCACTGATCAGGTGGCTGATCAGGAACTGACCACCTGACCGCGCATGCTGTGATCACGTGGCTGGTCGTTCACTGATCACGTGATTATCATACGGTGATCACGTGACTGAGAGGCGCTGATCACGTGACTGTGCCGTCAGTGATCACGTGGCTGAGCAGGCACTGATATCGTGACTGAGCATGCACTGATCATGTGCCGGGAGCCGGGGAGGCATTCCACTCTGGACAAAGGTCATGAGGAAGGAGGCTCTGCATACGCAAATGCGGGATCGAGCCTCAGGAGTCCACCCGGATATTCTCGAGCATCTCCCCCAAAAAACCGGAGTCTGCCTACTGTATTGCTTTGTGCTCTCACCTCTGATTTCACTGGGGGCTGTCCCCCACCACCATCTCGCTCTCTCTGTCAAAGAGGTAACTTACAGCTCCAATTCATAAAGTTCCTTGTCATTCTTCCCTTTAACTTCCAGCTGAGTCTCCATCTGGAGCGCGGAACCCACCACGCTTACTAATTATGCCTGGGCTGCTAAGACCCACTCGAGAAGGTGTCTAGGGTGAGGCACCTTTCGCCATTCGAGAGGGCGCCTGCGGCCTACGTAAGTGGTGCAAACTTCTTGTCTTGAAGTTTGATTGGTCTTCCGCGTAAACCAAGCTACTCAGTCTCTTTTCTCCACCGAATTTTCCTACTGAGCTCTCCTCATACTATGATTCTTGCCATCTCTGATTAGCATATAAATAGTCGCCTAGGCCATCTCTCCTTCGAATACCCTGGATCAGTTGGGGCTGGTCCCCGGCAGGTGGCGACCTAACAGGGACCTCAGGAGGCAATACTTAAAGAGCTGAGCAGACACGAACCACGCAATCAGCAGGCAGTAAGCATGGAGCTCAGCAGTGACGAATCATGCTGCTCAACTGGCAACAATCAAGCACGTGACCAGGCAGGAATCACGCAGCTCAGCTGGCAATTGTCAAGCAGATGAGCCGACAGGAATCACGCAGCTCAGATGGCAATTGTCATGCAGATGAGCCGGCAGGAATCACGCAGCTCAGCAGGCCGTGATCACTTGACCCTGCAGGCACTGATCACGTGGCTGATCAAGTCCAGATCACGTGACTGAGCAGGCACTGATCACGTGGCTATCATGCACTGATGACGTGACTGCGCATGCACTGATGACGTGGCTGATCGGGCACTGATCACATGGCTCATCATGCACTGATCACGTGTTTATCAGGCAATGATCAGTGACTGACAGGCGCTGATCATGGGACTGTGCACGCACTGATCACGTGGCTATCATGCACTGATCACGTGACTGCGCATGCACTGATGACGTGGCTGTTCGGGCACTGATCACGTGTTTCTCAGGCAGTGATCAGTGACTGACAGGCGCTGATCAGGGGACTGTGCACGCACTGATCAGGTGGCTGATCAGGAACTGACCACCTGACCGTGCATGCAGTGATCACGTGGCTGGTCATTCACTGATCACGTGTTTATCATACGGTGATCACGTGACTGAGAGGCGCTGATCACGTGACTGTGCCGTCAGTGATCACGTGGCTGAGCAGGCACTGATATCGTGACTGAGCATGCACTGATCATGTGCCGGGAGCCGGGGAGGCATTCCACTCTGGACAAAGGTCATGAGGAAGGAGGCTCGGCATACGCAAATGCGGGATCGAGCCTCAGGAGTCCACCCGGATATTCTCGAGCATCTCCCCCAAAAAAACCGGAGTCTGCCTACTGTATTGCTTTGTGCTCTCACCTCTGATTTCACTGGGGGCTGTCCCCCACCACCATCTCGCTCTCTCTGTCAAAGAGGTAACTTACAGCTCCAATTCATAAAGTTCCTTGTCATTCTTCCCTTTAACTTCCAGCTGAGTCTCCATCTGGAGCGCGGAACCCACCACGCTTACTAATTATGCCTGGGCTGCTAAGACCCACTCGAGAAGGTGTCTAGGGTGAGGCACCTTTCGCTATTCGAGAGGGCGCCTGCGGCCTACGTAAGTGGTGCAAACTTCTTGTCTTGAAGTTTGATTGGTCTTCCGCGTAAACCAAGCTACTCAGTCTCTTTTCTCCACCGAATTTTCCTACTGAGCTCTCCTCATACTATTATTCTTGACATCTCTGATTAGCATATAAATAGTCGCCTAGGCCATCTCTCCTTCGAATACCCTGGATCAGTTGGGGCTGGTCCCCGGCAGGTGGCGACCGAACAGGGACCTCAGGAGGCAATACTCAAAGAGCTGAGCAGACACGAACCACGCAATCAGCAGGCAATAAGCATGGAGCTCAGCAGTGACGAATCATGCTGCTCAACTGGCAATAATCAAGCACGTGACCAGGCAGGAATCACGCAGCTCAGCTGGCAATTGTCAAGCAGATGAGCCGACAGGAATCACGCAGCTCAGATGGCAATTGTCATGCAGATGAGCCGGCAGGAATCACGCAGCTCAGCAGGCCCTGATCACGTGACTCTGCAGGCACTGATCACGTGGCTGATCAAGTCCAGATCACGTGACTGAGCAGGCACTGATCACGTGGCTATCATGCACTGATGACGTGACTGCGCATGCACTGATGACGTGGCTGATCGGGCACTGATCACATGGCTCATCATGCACTGATCACGTGTTTATCAGGCAATGATCAGTGACTGACAGGCGCTGATCATGGGACTGTGCACGCACTGATCACGTGGCTATCATGCACTGATCACGTGACTGCGCATGCACTGATGACGTGGCTGTTCGGGCACTGATCACGTGTTTATCAGGCAGTGATCAGTGACTGACAGGCGCTGATCAGGGGACTGTGCACGCACTGATCAGGTGGCTGATCAGGAACTGACCACCTGACCGCGCATGCAGTGATCACCTGGCTGGTCGTTCACTGATCACGTGTTTATCATACGGTGATCACGTGACTGAGAGGCGCTGATCACGTGACTGTGCCGTCAGTGATCACGTGGCTGAGCAGGCACTGATATCGTGACTGAGCATGCACTGATCATGTGCCGGGAGCCGGGGAGGCATTCCACTCTGGACAAAGGTCATGAGGAAGGAGGCTCGGCATACGCAAATGCGGGATCGAGCCTCAGGAGTCCACCCGGATATTCTCGAGCATCTCCCCCCAAAAAAACCGGAGTCTGCCTACTGTATTGCTTTGTGCTCTCACCTCTGATTTCACTGGGGGCTGTCCCCCACCACCATCTCGCTCTCTCTGTCAAAGAGGTAACTTACAGCTCCAATTCATAAAGTTCCTTGTCATTCTTCCCTTTAACTTCCAGCTGAGTCTCCATCTGGAGCGCGGAACCCACCACGCTTACTAATTATGCCTGGGCTGCTAAGACCCACTCGAGAAGGTGTCTAGGTGAGGCACCTTTCGCTATTCGAGAGGGCGCCTGCGGCCTACGTAAGTGGTGCAAACTTCTTGTCTTGAAGTTTGATTGGTCTTCCGCGTAAACCAAGCTACTCAGTCTCTTTTCTCCACCGAATTTTCCTACTGAGCTCTCCTCATACTATTATTCTTGACATCTCTGATTAGCATATAAATAGTCGCCTAGGCCATCTCTCCTTCGAATACCCTGGATCAGTTGGGGCTGGTCCCCGGCAGGTGGCGACCGAACAGGGACCTCAGGAGGCAATACTCAAAGAGCTGAGCAGACACGAACCACGCAATCAGCAGGCAATAAGCATGGAGCTCAGCAGTGACGAATCATGCTGCTCAACTGGCAATAATCAAGCACGTGACCAGGCAGGAATCACGCAGCTCAGCTGGCAATTGTCAAGCAGATGAGCCGACAGGAATCACGCAGCTCAGATGGCAATTGTCATGCAGATGAGCCGGCAGGAATCACGCAGCTCAGCAGGCCCTGATCACGTGACTCTGCAGGCACTGATCACGTGGCTGATCAAGTCCAGATCACGTGACTGAGCATGCACTGATCACGTGGCTATCATGCACTGATGACGTGACTGCGCATGCACTGATGACGTGGCTGATCGGGCACTGATCACATGGCTCATCATGCACTGATCACGTGTTTATCAGGCAATGATCAGTGACTGACAGGCGCTGATCATGGGACTGTGCACGCACTGATCACGTGGCTATCATGCACTGATCACGTGACTGCGCATGCACTGATGACGTGGCTGTTCGGGCACTGATCACGTGTTTATCAGGCAGTGATCAGTGACTGACAGGCGCTGATCAGGGGACTGTGCACGCACTGATCAGGTGGCTGATCAGGAACTGACCACCTGACCGCGCATGCAGTGATCACGTGGCTGGTCGTTCACTGATCACGTGTTTATCATACGGTGATCACGTGACTGAGAGGCGCTGATCACGTGACTGTGCCGTCAGTGATCACGTGGCTGAGCAGGCACTGATATCGTGACTGAGCATGCACTGATCATGTGCCGGGAGCCGGGGAGGCATTCCACTCTGGACAAAGGTCATGAGGAAGGAGGCTCGGCATACGCAAATGCGGGATCGAGCCTCAGGAGTCCACCCGGATATTCTCGAGCATCTCCCCCCAAAAAAACCGGAGTCTGCCTACTGTATTGCTTTGTGCTCTCACCTCTGATTTCACTGGGGGCTGTCCCCCACCACCATCTCGCTCTCTCTGTCAAAGAGGTAACTTACAGCTCCAATTCATAAAGTTCCTTGTCATTCTTCCCTTTAACTTCCAGCTGAGTCTCCATCTGGAGCGCGGAACCCACCACGCTTACTAATTATGCCTGGGCTGCTAAGACCCACTCGAGAAGGTGTCTAGGGTGAGGCACCTTTCGCTATTCGAGAGGGCGCCTGCGGCCTACGTAAGTGGTGCAAACTTCTTGTCTTGAAGTTTGATTGGTCTTCCGCGTAAACCAAGCTACTCAGTCTCTTTTCTCCACCGAATTTTCCTACTGAGCTCTCCTCATACTATTATTCTTGACATCTCTGATTAGCATATAAATAGTCGCCTAGGCCATCTCTCCTTCGAATACCCTGGATCAGTTGGGGCTGGTCCCCGGCAGGTGGCGACCGAACAGGGACCTCAGGAGGCAATACTCAAAGAGCTGAGCAGACACGAACCACGCAATCAGCAGGCAATAAGCATGGAGCTCAGCAGTGACGAATCATGCTGCTCAACTGGCAATAATCAAGCACGTGACCAGGCAGGAATCACGCAGCTCAGCTGGCAATTGTCAAGCAGATGAGCCGACAGGAATCACGCAGCTCAGATGGCAATTGTCATGCAGATGAGCCGGCAGGAATCACGCAGCTCAGCAGGCCCTGATCACGTGACTCTGCAGGCACTGATCACGTGGCTGATCAAGTCCAGATCACGTGACTGAGCATGCACTGATCACGTGGCTATCATGCACTGATGACGTGACTGCGCATGCACTGATGACGTGGCTGATCGGGCACTGATCACATGGCTCATCATGCACTGATCACGTGTTTATCAGGCAATGATCAGTGACTGACAGGCGCTGATCATGGGACTGTGCACGCACTGATCACGTGGCTATCATGCACTGATCACGTGACTGCGCATGCACTGATGACGTGGCTGTTCGGGCACTGATCACGTGTTTATCAGGCAGTGATCAGTGACTGACAGGCGCTGATCAGGGGACTGTGCACGCACTGATCAGGTGGCTGATCAGGAACTGACCACCTGACCGCGCATGCAGTGATCACGGCTGGTCGTTCACTGATCACGTGTTTATCATACGGTGATCACGTGACTGAGAGGCGCTGATCACGTGACTGTGCCGTCAGTGATCACGTGGCTGAGCAGGCACTGATATCGTGACTGAGCATGCACTGATCATGTGCCGGGAGCCGGGGAGGCATTCCACTCTGGACAAAGGTCATGAGGAAGGAGGCTCGGCATACGCAAATGCGGGATCGAGCCTCAGGAGTCCACCCGGATATTCTCGAGCATCTCCCCCAAAAAACCGGAGTCTGCCTACTGTATTGCTTTGTGCTCTCACCTCTGATTTCACTGGGGGCTGTCCCCCACCACCATCTCGCTCTCTCTGTCAAAGAGTTAACTTACAGCTCCAATTCATAAAGTTCCTTGTCATTCTTCCCTTTAACTTCCAGCTGAGTCTCCATCTGGAGCGCGGAACCCACCACGCTTACTAATTATGCCTGGGCTGCTAAGACCCACTCGAGAAGGTGTCTAGGGTGAGGCACCTTTCGCTATTCGAGAGGGCGCCTGCGGCCTACGTAAGTGGTGCAAACTTCTTGTCTTGAAGTTTGATTGGTCTTCCGCGTAAACCAAGCTCCTCAGTCTCTTTTCTCCACCGAATTTTCCTACTGAGCTCTCCTCATACTATTATTCTTGACATCTCTGATTAGCATATAAATAGTCGCCTAGGCCATCTCTCCTTCGAATACCCTGGATCAGTTGGGGCTGGTCCCCGGCAGGTGGCGACCGAACAGGGACCTCAGGAGGCAATACTCAAAGAGCTGAGCAGACACGAACCACGCAATCAGCAGGCAATAAGCATGGAGCTCAGCAGTGACGAATCATGCTGCTCAACTGGCAATAATCAAGCACGTGACCAGGCAGGAATCACGCAGCTCAGCTGGCAATTGTCAAGCAGATGAGCCGACAGGAATCACGCAGCTCAGATGGCAATTGTCATGCAGATGAGCCGGCAGGAATCACGCAGCTCAGCAGGCCCTGATCACGTGACTCTGCAGGCACTGATCACGTGGCTGATCAAGTCCAGATCACGTGACTGAGCATGCACTGATCACGTGGCTATCATGCACTGATGACGTGACTGCGCATGCACTGATGACGTGGCTGATCGGGCACTGATCACATGGCTCATCATGCACTGATCACGTGTTTATCAGGCAATGATCAGTGACTGACAGGCGCTGATCATGGGACTGTGCACGCACTGATCACGTGGCTATCATGCACTGATCACGTGACTGCGCATGCACTGATGACGTGGCTGTTCGGGCACTGATCACGTGTTTATCAGGCAGTGATCAGTGACTGACAGGCGCTGATCAGGGGACTGTGCACGCACTGATCAGGTGGCTGATCAGGAACTGACCACCTGACCGCGCATGCAGTGATCACGTGGCTGGTCGTTCACTGATCACGTGTTTATCATACGGTGATCACGTGACTGAGAGGCGCTGATCACGTGACTGTGCCGTCAGTGATCACGTGGCTGAGCAGGCACTGATATCGTGACTGAGCATGCACTGATCATGTGCCGGGAGCCGGGGAGGCATTCCACTCTGGACAAAGGTCATGAGGAAGGAGGCTCGGCATACGCAAATGCGGGATCGAGCCTCAGGAGTCCACCCGGATATTCTCGAGCATCTCCCCCCAAAAAAACCGGAGTCTGCCTACTGTATTGCTTTGTGCTCTCACCTCTGATTTCACTGGGGGCTGTCCCCCACCACCATCTCGCTCTCTCTGTCAAAGAGTTAACTTACAGCTCCAATTCATAAAGTTCCTTGTCATTCTTCCCTTTAACTTCCAGCTGAGTCTCCATCTGGAGCGCGGAACCCACCACGCTTACTAATTATGCCTGGGCTGCTAAGACCCACTCGAGAAGGTGTCTAGGGTGAGGCACCTTTCGCTATTCGAGAGGGCGCCTGCGGCCTACGTAAGTGGTGCAAACTTCTTGTCTTGAAGTTTGATTGGTCTTCCGCGTAAACCAAGCTACTCAGTCTCTTTTCTCCACCGAATTTTCCTACTGAGCTCTCCTCATACTATTATTCTTGACATCTCTGATTAGCATATAAATAGTCGCCTAGGCCATCTCTCCTTCGAATACCCTGGATCAGTTGGGGCTGGTCCCCGGCAGGTGGCGACCGAACAGGGACCTCAGGAGGCAATACTCAAAGAGCTGAGCAGACACGAACCACGCAATCAGCAGGCAATAAGCATGGAGCTCAGCAGTGACGAATCATGCTGCTCAACTGGCAATAATCAAGCACGTGACCAGGCAGGAATCACGCAGCTCAGCTGGCAATTGTCAAGCAGATGAGCCGACAGGAATCACGCAGCTCAGATGGCAATTGTCATGCAGATGAGCCGGCAGGAATCACGCAGCTCAGCAGGCCCTGATCACGTGACTCTGCAGGCACTGATCACGTGGCTGATCAAGTCCAGATCACGTGACTGAGCATGCACTGATCACGTGGCTATCATGCACTGATGACGTGACTGCGCATGCACTGATGACGTGGCTGATCGGGCACTGATCACATGGCTCATCATGCACTGATCACGTGTTTATCAGGCAATGATCAGTGACTGACAGGCGCTGATCATGGGACTGTGCACGCACTGATCACGTGGCTATCATGCACTGATCACGTGACTGCGCATGCACTGATGACGTGGCTGTTCGGGCACTGATCACGTGTTTATCAGGCAGTGATCAGTGACTGACAGGCGCTGATCAGGGGACTGTGCACGCACTGATCAGGTGGCTGATCAGGAACTGACCACCTGACCGCGCATGCAGTGATCACGTGGCTGGTCGTTCACTGATCACGTGTTTATCATACGGTGATCACGTGACTGAGAGGCGCTGATCACGTGACTGTGCCGTCAGTGATCACGTGGCTGAGCAGGCACTGATATCGTGACTGAGCATGCACTGATCATGTGCCGGGAGCCGGGGAGGCATTCCACTCTGGACAAAGGTCATGAGGAAGGAGGCTCGGCATACGCAAATGCGGGATCGAGCCTCAGGAGTCCACCCGGATATTCTCGAGCATCTCCCCCAAAAACCGGAGTCTGCCTACTGTATTGCTTTGTGCTCTCACCTCTGATTTCACTGGGGGCTGTCCCCCACCACCATCTCGCTCTCTCTGTCAAAGAGTTAACTTACAGCTCCAATTCATAAAGTTCCTTGTCATTCTTCCCTTTAACTTCCAGCTGAGTCTCCATCTGGAGCGCGGAACCCACCACGCTTACTAATTATGCCTGGGCTGCTAAGACCCACTCGAGAAGGTGTCTAGGGTGAGGCACCTTTCGCTATTCGAGAGGGCGCCTGCGGCCTACGTAAGTGGTGCAAACTTCTTGTCTTGAAGTTTGATTGGTCTTCCGCGTAAACCAAGCTACTCAGTCTCTTTTCTCCACCGAATTTTCCTACTGAGCTCTCCTCATACTATTATTCTTGACATCTCTGATTAGCATATAAATAGTCGCCTAGGCCATCTCTCCTTCGAATACCCTGGATCAGTTGGGGCTGGTCCCCGGCAGGTGGCGACCGAACAGGGACCTCAGGAGGCAATACTCAAAGAGCTGAGCAGACACGAACCACGCAATCAGCAGGCAATAAGCATGGAGCTCAGCAGTGACGAATCATGCTGCTCAACTGGCAATAATCAAGCACGTGACCAGGCAGGAATCACGCAGCTCAGCTGGCAATTGTCAAGCAGATGAGCCGACAGGAATCACGCAGCTCAGATGGCAATTGTCATGCAGATGAGCCGGCAGGAATCACGCAGCTCAGCAGGCCCTGATCACGTGACTCTGCAGGCACTGATCACGTGGCTGATCAAGTCCAGATCACGTGACTGAGCATGCACTGATCACGTGGCTATCATGCACTGATGACGTGACTGCGCATGCACTGATGACGTGGCTGATCGGGCACTGATCACATGGCTCATCATGCACTGATCACGTGTTTATCAGGCAATGATCAGTGACTGACAGGCGCTGATCATGGGACTGTGCACGCACTGATCACGTGGCTATCATGCACTGATCACGTGACTGCGCATGCACTGATGACGTGGCTGTTCGGGCACTGATCACGGGTTTATCAGGCAGTGATCAGTGACTGACAGGCGCTGATCAGGGGACTGTGCACGCACTGATCAGGTGGCTGATCAGGAACTGACCACCTGACCGCGCATGCAGTGATCACCTGGCTGGTCGTTCACTGATCACGTGTTTATCATACGGTGATCACGTGACTGAGAGGCGCTGATCACGTGACTGTGCCGTCAGTGATCACGTGGCTGAGCAGGCACTGATATCGTGACTGAGCATGCACTGATCATGTGCCGGGAGCCGGGGAGGCATTCCACTCTGGACAAAGGTCATGAGGAAGGAGGCTCGGCATACGCAAATGCGGGATCGAGCCTCAGGAGTCCACCCGGATATTCTCGAGCATCTCCCCCCAAAAAAACCGGAGTCTGCCTACTGTATTGCTTTGTGCTCTCACCTCTGATTTCACTGGGGGCTGTCCCCCACCACCATCTCGCTCTCTCTGTCAAAGAGTTAACTTACAGCTCCAATTCATAAAGTTCCTTGTCATTCTTCCCTTTAACTTCCAGCTGAGTCTCCATCTGGAGCGCGGAACCCACCACGCTTACTAATTATGCCTGGGCTGCTAAGACCCACTCGAGAAGGTGTCTAGGGTGAGGCACCTTTCGCTATTCGAGAGGGCGCCTGCGGCCTACGTAAGTGGTGCAAACTTCTTGTCTTGAAGTTTGATTGGTCTTCCGCGTAAACCAAGCTACTCAGTCTCTTTTCTCCACCGAATTTTCCTACTGAGCTCTCCTCATACTATTATTCTTGACATCTCTGATTAGCATATAAATAGTCGCCTAGGCCATCTCTCCTTCGAATACCCTGGATCAGTTGGGGCTGGTCCCCGGCAGGTGGCGACCGAACAGGGACCTCAGGAGGCAATACTCAAAGAGCTGAGCAGACACGAACCACGCAATCAGCAGGCAATAAGCATGGAGCTCAGCAGTGACGAATCATGCTGCTCAACTGGCAATAATCAAGCACGTGACCAGGCAGGAATCACGCAGCTCAGCTGGCAATTGTCAAGCAGATGAGCCGACAGGAATCACGCAGCTCAGATGGCAATTGTCATGCAGATGAGCCGGCAGGAATCACGCAGCTCAGCAGGCCCTGATCACGTGACTCTGCAGGCACTGATCACGTGGCTGATCAAGTCCAGATCACGTGACTGAGCATGCACTGATCACGTGGCTATCATGCACTGATGACGTGACTGCGCATGCACTGATGACGTGGCTGATCGGGCACTGATCACATGGCTCATCATGCACTGATCACGTGTTTATCAGGCAATGATCAGTGACTGACAGGCGCTGATCATGGGACTGTGCACGCACTGATCACGTGGCTATCATGCACTGATCACGTGACTGCGCATGCACTGATGACGTGGCTGTTCGGGCACTGATCACGTGTTTATCAGGCAGTGATCAGTGACTGACAGGCGCTGATCAGGGGACTGTGCACGCACTGATCAGGTGGCTGATCAGGAACTGACCACCTGACCGCGCATGCAGTGATCACGTGGCTGGTCGTTCACTGATCACGTGTTTATCATACGGTGATCACGTGACTGAGAGGCGCTGATCACGTGACTGTGCCGTCAGTGATCACGTGGCTGAGCAGGCACTGATATCGTGACTGAGCATGCACTGATCATGTGCCGGGAGCCGGGGAGGCATTCCACTCTGGACAAAGGTCATGAGGAAGGAGGCTCGGCATACGCAAATGCGGGATCGAGCCTCAGGAGTCCACCCGGATATTCTCGAGCATCTCCCCCCAAAAAAACCGGAGTCTGCCTACTGTATTGCTTTGTGCTCTCACCTCTGATTTCACTGGGGGCTGTCCCCCACCACCATCTCGCTCTCTCTGTCAAAGAGTTAACTTACAGCTCCAATTCATAAAGTTCCTTGTCATTCTTCCCTTTAACTTCCAGCTGAGTCTCCATCTGGAGCGCGGAACCCACCACGCTTACTAATTATGCCTGGGCTGCTAAGACCCACTCGAGAAGGTGTCTAGGGTGAGGCACCTTTCGCTATTCGAGAGGGCGCCTGCGGCCTACGTAAGTGGTGCAAACTTCTTGTCTTGAAGTTTGATTGGTCTTCCGCGTAAACCAAGCTACTCAGTCTCTTTTCTCCACCGAATTTTCCTACTGAGCTCTCCTCATACTATTATTCTTGACATCTCTGATTAGCATATAAATAGTCGCCTAGGCCATCTCTCCTTCGAATACCCTGGATCAGTTGGGGCTGGTCCCCGGCAGGTGGCGACCGAACAGGGACCTCAGGAGGCAATACTCAAAGAGCTGAGCAGACACGAACCACGCAATCAGCAGGCAATAAGCATGGAGCTCAGCAGTGACGAATCATGCTGCTCAACTGGCAATAATCAAGCACGTGACCAGGCAGGAATCACGCAGCTCAGCTGGCAATTGTCAAGCAGATGAGCCGACAGGAATCACGCAGCTCAGATGGCAATTGTCATGCAGATGAGCCGGCAGGAATCACGCAGCTCAGCAGGCCCTGATCACGTGACTCTGCAGGCACTGATCACGTGGCTGATCAAGTCCAGATCACGTGACTGAGCATGCACTGATCACGTGGCTATCATGCACTGATGACGTGACTGCGCATGCACTGATGACGTGGCTGATCGGGCACTGATCACATGGCTCATCATGCACTGATCACGTGTTTATCAGGCAATGATCAGTGACTGACAGGCGCTGATCATGGGACTGTGCACGCACTGATCACGTGGCTATCATGCACTGATCACGTGACTGCGCATGCACTGATGACGTGGCTGTTCGGGCACTGATCACGTGTTTATCAGGCAGTGATCAGTGACTGACAGGCGCTGATCAGGGGACTGTGCACGCACTGATCAGGTGGCTGATCAGGAACTGACCACCTGACCGCGCATGCAGTGATCACGTGGCTGGTCGTTCACTGATCACGTGTTTATCATACGGTGATCACGTGACTGAGAGGCGCTGATCACGTGACTGTGCCGTCAGTGATCACGTGGCTGAGCAGGCACTGATATCGTGACTGAGCATGCACTGATCATGTGCCGGGAGCCGGGGAGGCATTCCACTCTGGACAAAGGTCATGAGGAAGGAGGCTCGGCATACGCAAATGCGGGATCGAGCCTCAGGAGTCCACCCGGATATTCTCGAGCATCTCCCCCAAAAACCGGAGTCTGCCTACTGTATTGCTTTGTGCTCTCACCTCTGATTTCACTGGGGGCTGTCCCCCACCACCATCTCGCTCTCTCTGTCAAAGAGTTAACTTACAGCTCCAATTCATAAAGTTCCTTGTCATTCTTCCCTTTAACTTCCAGCTGAGTCTCCATCTGGAGCGCGGAACCCACCACGCTTACTAATTATGCCTGGGCTGCTAAGACCCACTCGAGAAGGTGTCTAGGGTGAGGCACCTTTCGCTATTCGAGAGGGCGCCTGCGGCCTACGTAAGTGGTGCAAACTTCTTGTCTTGAAGTTTGATTGGTCTTCCGCGTAAACCAAGCTACTCAGTCTCTTTTCTCCACCGAATTTTCCTACTGAGCTCTCCTCATACTATTATTCTTGACATCTCTGATTAGCATATAAATAGTCGCCTAGGCCATCTCTCCTTCGAATACCCTGGATCAGTTGGGGCTGGTCCCCGGCAGGTGGCGACCGAACAGGGACCTCAGGAGGCAATACTCAAAGAGCTGAGCAGACACGAACCACGCAATCAGCAGGCAATAAGCATGGAGCTCAGCAGTGACGAATCATGCTGCTCAACTGGCAATAATCAAGCACGTGACCAGGCAGGAATCACGCAGCTCAGCTGGCAATTGTCAAGCAGATGAGCCGACAGGAATCACGCAGCTCAGATGGCAATTGTCATGCAGATGAGCCGGCAGGAATCACGCAGCTCAGCAGGCCCTGATCACGTGACTCTGCAGGCACTGATCACGTGGCTGATCAAGTCCAGATCACGTGACTGAGCATGCACTGATCACGTGGCTATCATGCACTGATGACGTGACTGCGCATGCACTGATGACGTGGCTGATCGGGCACTGATCACATGGCTCATCATGCACTGATCACGTGTTTATCAGGCAATGATCAGTGACTGACAGGCGCTGATCATGGGACTGTGCACGCACTGATCACGTGGCTATCATGCACTGATCACGTGACTGCGCATGCACTGATGACGTGGCTGTTCGGGCACTGATCACGTGTTTATCAGGCAGTGATCAGTGACTGACAGGCGCTGATCAGGGGACTGTGCACGCACTGATCAGGTGGCTGATCAGGAACTGACCACCTGACCGCGCATGCAGTGATCACGTGGCTGGTCGTTCACTGATCACGTGTTTATCATACGGTGATCACGTGACTGAGAGGCGCTGATCACGTGACTGTGCCGTCAGTGATCACGTGGCTGAGCAGGCACTGATATCGTGACTGAGCATGCACTGATCATGTGCCGGGAGCCGGGGAGGCATTCCACTCTGGACAAAGGTCATGAGGAAGGAGGCTCGGCATACGCAAATGCGGGATCGAGCCTCAGGAGTCCACCCGGATATTCTCGAGCATCTCCCCCCAAAAACCGGAGTCTGCCTACTGTATTGCTTTGTGCTCTCACCTCTGATTTCACTGGGGGCTGTCCCCCACCACCATCTCGCTCTCTCTGTCAAAGAGTTAACTTACAGCTCCAATTCATAAAGTTCCTTGTCATTCTTCCCTTTAACTTCCAGCTGAGTCTCCATCTGGAGCGCGGAACCCACCACGCTTACTAATTATGCCTGGGCTGCTAAGACCCACTCGAGAAGGTGTCTAGGGTGAGGCACCTTTCGCTATTCGAGAGGGCGCCTGCGGCCTACGTAAGTGGTGCAAACTTCTTGTCTTGAAGTTTGATTGGTCTTCCGCGTAAACCAAGCTACTCAGTCTCTTTTCTCCACCGAATTTTCCTACTGAGCTCTCCTCATACTATTATTCTTGACATCTCTGATTAGCATATAAATAGTCGCCTAGGCCATCTCTCCTTCGAATACCCTGGATCAGTTGGGGCTGGTCCCCGGCAGGTGGCGACCGAACAGGGACCTCAGGAGGCAATACTCAAAGAGCTGAGCAGACACGAACCACGCAATCAGCAGGCAATAAGCATGGAGCTCAGCAGTGACGAATCATGCTGCTCAACTGGCAATAATCAAGCACGTGACCAGGCAGGAATCACGCAGCTCAGCTGGCAATTGTCAAGCAGATGAGCCGACAGGAATCACGCAGCTCAGATGGCAATTGTCATGCAGATGAGCCGGCAGGAATCACGCAGCTCAGCAGGCCCTGATCACGTGACTCTGCAGGCACTGATCACGTGGCTGATCAAGTCCAGATCACGTGACTGAGCATGCACTGATCACGTGGCTATCATGCACTGATGACGTGACTGCGCATGCACTGATGACGTGGCTGATCGGGCACTGATCACATGGCTCATCATGCACTGATCACGTGTTTATCAGGCAATGATCAGTGACTGACAGGCGCTGATCATGGGACTGTGCACGCACTGATCACGTGGCTATCATGCACTGATCACGTGACTGCGCATGCACTGATGACGTGGCTGTTCGGGCACTGATCACGTGTTTATCAGGCAGTGATCAGTGACTGACAGGCGCTGATCAGGGGACTGTGCACGCACTGATCAGGTGGCTGATCAGGAACTGACCACCTGACCGCGCATGCAGTGATCACGTGGCTGGTCGTTCACTGATCACGTGTTTATCATACGGTGATCACGTGACTGAGAGGCGCTGATCACGTGACTGTGCCGTCAGTGATCACGTGGCTGAGCAGGCACTGATATCGTGACTGAGCATGCACTGATCATGTGCCGGGAGCCGGGGAGGCATTCCACTCTGGACAAAGGTCATGAGGAAGGAGGCTCGGCATACGCAAATGCGGGATCGAGCCTCAGGAGTCCACCCGGATATTCTCGAGCATCTCCCCCAAAAAAACCGGAGTCTGCCTACTGTATTGCTTTGTGCTCTCACCTCTGATTTCACTGGGGGCTGTCCCCCACCACCATCTCGCTCTCTCTGTCAAAGAGTTAACTTACAGCTCCAATTCATAAAGTTCCTTGTCATTCTTCCCTTTAACTTCCAGCTGAGTCTCCATCTGGAGCGCGGAACCCACCACGCTTACTAATTATGCCTGGGCTGCTAAGACCCACTCGAGAAGGTGTCTAGGGTGAGGCACCTTTCGCTATTCGAGAGGGCGCCTGCGGCCTACGTAAGTGGTGCAAACTTCTTGTCTTGAAGTTTGATTGGTCTTCCGCGTAAACCAAGCTACTCAGTCTCTTTTCTCCACCGAATTTTCCTACTGAGCTCTCCTCATACTATTATTCTTGACATCTCTGATTAGCATATAAATAGTCGCCTAGGCCATCTCTCCTTCGAATACCCTGGATCAGTTGGGGCTGGTCCCCGGCAGGTGGCGACCGAACAGGGACCTCAGGAGGCAATACTCAAAGAGCTGAGCAGACACGAACCACGCAATCAGCAGGCAATAAGCATGGAGCTCAGCAGTGACGAATCATGCTGCTCAACTGGCAATAATCAAGCACGTGACCAGGCAGGAATCACGCAGCTCAGCTGGCAATTGTCAAGCAGATGAGCCGACAGGAATCACGCAGCTCAGATGGCAATTGTCATGCAGATGAGCCGGCAGGAATCACGCAGCTCAGCAGGCCCTGATCACGTGACTCTGCAGGCACTGATCACGTGGCTGATCAAGTCCAGATCACGTGACTGAGCAGCACTGATCACGTGGCTATCATGCACTGATGACGTGACTGCGCATGCACTGATGACGTGGCTGATCGGGCACTGATCACATGGCTCATCATGCACTGATCACGTGTTTATCAGGCAATGATCAGTGACTGACAGGCGCTGATCATGGGACTGTGCACGCACTGATCACGTGGCTATCATGCACTGATCACGTGACTGCGCATGCACTGATGACGTGGCTGTTCGGGCACTGATCACGTGTTTATCAGGCAGTGATCAGTGACTGACAGGCGCTGATCAGGGGACTGTGCACGCACTGATCAGGTGGCTGATCAGGAACTGACCACCTGACCGCGCATGCAGTGATCACGTGGCTGGTCGTTCACTGATCACGTGTTTATCATACGGTGATCACGTGACTGAGAGGCGCTGATCACGTGACTGTGCCGTCAGTGATCACGTGGCTGAGCAGGCACTGATATCGTGACTGAGCATGCACTGATCATGTGCCGGGAGCCGGGGAGGCATTCCACTCTGGACAAAGGTCATGAGGAAGGAGGCTCGGCATACGCAAATGCGGGATCGAGCCTCAGGAGTCCACCCGGATATTCTCGAGCATCTCCCCCCAAAAAACCGGAGTCTGCCTACTGTATTGCTTTGTGCTCTCACCTCTGATTTCACTGGGGGCTGTCCCCCACCACCATCTCGCTCTCTCTGTCAAAGAGTTAACTTACAGCTCCAATTCATAAAGTTCCTTGTCATTCTTCCCTTTAACTTCCAGCTGAGTCTCCATCTGGAGCGCGGAACCCACCACGCTTACTAATTATGCCTGGGCTGCTAAGACCCACTCGAGAAGGTGTCTAGGGTGAGGCACCTTTCGCTATTCGAGAGGGCGCCTGCGGCCTACGTAAGTGGTGCAAACTTCTTGTCTTGAAGTTTGATTGGTCTTCCGCGTAAACCAAGCTACTCAGTCTCTTTTCTCCACCGAATTTTCCTACTGAGCTCTCCTCATACTATTATTCTTGACATCTCTGATTAGCATATAAATAGTCGCCTAGGCCATCTCTCCTTCGAATACCCTGGATCAGTTGGGGCTGGTCCCCGGCAGGTGGCGACCGAACAGGGACCTCAGGAGGCAATACTCAAAGAGCTGAGCAGACACGAACCACGCAATCAGCAGGCAATAAGCATGGAGCTCAGCAGTGACGAATCATGCTGCTCAACTGGCAATAATCAAGCACGTGACCAGGCAGGAATCACGCAGCTCAGCTGGCAATTGTCAAGCAGATGAGCCGACAGGAATCACGCAGCTCAGATGGCAATTGTCATGCAGATGAGCCGGCAGGAATCACGCAGCTCAGCAGGCCCTGATCACGTGACTCTGCAGGCACTGATCACGTGGCTGATCAAGTCCAGATCACGTGACTGAGCATGCACTGATCACGTGGCTATCATGCACTGATGACGTGACTGCGCATGCACTGATGACGTGGCTGATCGGGCACTGATCACATGGCTCATCATGCACTGATCACGTGTTTATCAGGCAATGATCAGTGACTGACAGGCGCTGATCATGGGACTGTGCACGCACTGATCACGTGGCTATCATGCACTGATCACGTGACTGCGCATGCACTGATGACGTGGCTGTTCGGGCACTGATCACGTGTTTATCAGGCAGTGATCAGTGACTGACAGGCGCTGATCAGGGGACTGTGCACGCACTGATCAGGTGGCTGATCAGGAACTGACCACCTGACCGCGCATGCAGTGATCACGTGGCTGGTCGTTCACTGATCACGTGTTTATCATACGGTGATCACGTGACTGAGAGGCGCTGATCACGTGACTGTGCCGTCAGTGATCACGTGGCTGAGCAGGCACTGATATCGTGACTGAGCATGCACTGATCATGTGCCGGGAGCCGGGGAGGCATTCCACTCTGGACAAAGGTCATGAGGAAGGAGGCTCGGCATACGCAAATGCGGGATCGAGCCTCAGGAGTCCACCCGGATATTCTCGAGCATCTCCCCCCAAAAAACCGGAGTCTGCCTACTGTATTGCTTTGTGCTCTCACCTCTGATTTCACTGGGGGCTGTCCCCCACCACCATCTCGCTCTCTCTGTCAAAGAGTTAACTTACAGCTCCAATTCATAAAGTTCCTTGTCATTCTTCCCTTTAACTTCCAGCTGAGTCTCCATCTGGAGCGCGGAACCCACCACGCTTACTAATTATGCCTGGGCTGCTAAGACCCACTCGAGAAGGTGTCTAGGGTGAGGCACCTTTCGCTATTCGAGAGGGCGCCTGCGGCCTACGTAAGTGGTGCAAACTTCTTGTCTTGAAGTTTGATTGGTCTTCCGCGTAAACCAAGCTACTCAGTCTCTTTTCTCCACCGAATTTTCCTACTGAGCTCTCCTCATACTATTATTCTTGACATCTCTGATTAGCATATAAATAGTCGCCTAGGCCATCTCTCCTTCGAATACCCTGGATCAGTTGGGGCTGGTCCCCGGCAGGTGGCGACCGAACAGGGACCTCAGGAGGCAATACTCAAAGAGCTGAGCAGACACGAACCACGCAATCAGCAGGCAATAAGCATGGAGCTCAGCAGTGACGAATCATGCTGCTCAACTGGCAATAATCAAGCACGTGACCAGGCAGGAATCACGCAGCTCAGCTGGCAATTGTCAAGCAGATGAGCCGACAGGAATCACGCAGCTCAGATGGCAATTGTCATGCAGATGAGCCGGCAGGAATCACGCAGCTCAGCAGGCCCTGATCACGTGACTCTGCAGGCACTGATCACGTGGCTGATCAAGTCCAGATCACGTGACTGAGCATGCACTGATCACGTGGCTATCATGCACTGATGACGTGACTGCGCATGCACTGATGACGTGGCTGATCGGGCACTGATCACATGGCTCATCATGCACTGATCACGTGTTTATCAGGCAATGATCAGTGACTGACAGGCGCTGATCATGGGACTGTGCACGCACTGATCACGTGGCTATCATGCACTGATCACGTGACTGCGCATGCACTGATGACGTGGCTGTTCGGGCACTGATCACGTGTTTATCAGGCAGTGATCAGTGACTGACAGGCGCTGATCAGGGGACTGTGCACGCACTGATCAGGTGGCTGATCAGGAACTGACCACCTGACCGCGCATGCAGTGATCACGTGGCTGGTCGTTCACTGATCACGTGTTTATCATACGGTGATCACGTGACTGAGAGGCGCTGATCACGTGACTGTGCCGTCAGTGATCACGTGGCTGAGCAGGCACTGATATCGTGACTGAGCATGCACTGATCATGTGCCGGGAGCCGGGGAGGCATTCCACTCTGGACAAAGGTCATGAGGAAGGAGGCTCGGCATACGCAAATGCGGGATCGAGCCTCAGGAGTCCACCCGGATATTCTCGAGCATCTCCCCCAAAAAAACCGGAGTCTGCCTACTGTATTGCTTTGTGCTCTCACCTCTGATTTCACTGGGGGCTGTCCCCCACCACCATCTCGCTCTCTCTGTCAAAGAGTTAACTTACAGCTCCAATTCATAAAGTTCCTTGTCATTCTTCCCTTTAACTTCCAGCTGAGTCTCCATCTGGAGCGCGGAACCCACCACGCTTCCTAATTATGCCTGGGCTGCTAAGACCCACTCGAGAAGGTGTCTAGGGTGAGGCACCTTTCGCTATTCGAGAGGGCGCCTGCGGCCTACGTAAGTGGTGCAAACTTCTTGTCTTGAAGTTTGATTGGTCTTCCGCGTAAACCAAGCTACTCAGTCTCTTTTCTCCACCGAATTTTCCTACTGAGCTCTCCTCATACTATTATTCTTGACATCTCTGATTAGCATATAAATAGTCGCCTAGGCCATCTCTCCTTCGAATACCCTGGATCAGTTGGGGCTGGTCCCCGGCAGGTGGCGACCGAACAGGGACCTCAGGAGGCAATACTCAAAGAGCTGAGCAGACACGAACCACGCAATCAGCAGGCAATAAGCATGGAGCTCAGCAGTGACGAATCATGCTGCTCAACTGGCAATAATCAAGCACGTGACCAGGCAGGAATCACGCAGCTCAGCTGGCAATTGTCAAGCAGATGAGCCGACAGGAATCACGCAGCTCAGATGGCAATTGTCATGCAGATGAGCCGGCAGGAATCACGCAGCTCAGCAGGCCCTGATCACGTGACTCTGCAGGCACTGATCACGTGGCTGATCAAGTCCAGATCACGTGACTGAGCATGCACTGATCACGTGGCTATCATGCACTGATGACGTGACTGCGCATGCACTGATGACGTGGCTGATCGGGCACTGATCACATGGCTCATCATGCACTGATCACGTGTTTATCAGGCAATGATCAGTGACTGACAGGCGCTGATCATGGGACTGTGCACGCACTGATCACGTGGCTATCATGCACTGATCACGTGACTGCGCATGCACTGATGACGTGGCTGTTCGGGCACTGATCACGTGTTTATCAGGCAGTGATCAGTGACTGACAGGCGCTGATCAGGGGACTGTGCACGCACTGATCAGGTGGCTGATCAGGAACTGACCACCTGACCGCGCATGCAGTGATCACCTGGCTGGTCGTTCACTGATCACGTGTTTATCATACGGTGATCACGTGACTGAGAGGCGCTGATCACGTGACTGTGCCGTCAGTGATCACGTGGCTGAGCAGGCACTGATATCGTGACTGAGCATGCACTGATCATGTGCCGGGAGCCGGGGAGGCATTCCACTCTGGACAAAGGTCATGAGGAAGGAGGCTCGGCATACGCAAATGCGGGATCGAGCCTCAGGAGTCCACCCGGATATTCTCGAGCATCTCCCCCCAAAAAAACCGGAGTCTGCCTACTGTATTGCTTTGTGCTCTCACCTCTGATTTCACTGGGGGCTGTCCCCCACCACCATCTCGCTCTCTCTGTCAAAGAGTTAACTTACAGCTCCAATTCATAAAGTTCCTTGTCATTCTTCCCTTTAACTTCCAGCTGAGTCTCCATCTGGAGCGCGGAACCCACCACGCTTACTAATTATGCCTGGGCTGCTAAGACCCACTCGAGAAGGTGTCTAGGGTGAGGCACCTTTCGCTATTCGAGAGGGCGCCTGCGGCCTACGTAAGTGGTGCAAACTTCTTGTCTTGAAGTTTGATTGGTCTTCCGCGTAAACCAAGCTACTCAGTCTCTTTTCTCCACCGAATTTTCCTACTGAGCTCTCCTCATACTATTATTCTTGACATCTCTGATTAGCATATAAATAGTCGCCTAGGCCATCTCTCCTTCGAATACCCTGGATCAGTTGGGGCTGGTCCCCGGCAGGTGGCGACCGAACAGGGACCTCAGGAGGCAATACTCAAAGAGCTGAGCAGACACGAACCACGCAATCAGCAGGCAATAAGCATGGAGCTCAGCAGTGACGAATCATGCTGCTCAACTGGCAATAATCAAGCACGTGACCAGGCAGGAATCACGCAGCTCAGCTGGCAATTGTCAAGCAGATGAGCCGACAGGAATCACGCAGCTCAGATGGCAATTGTCATGCAGATGAGCCGGCAGGAATCACGCAGCTCAGCAGGCCCTGATCACGTGACTCTGCAGGCACTGATCACGTGGCTGATCAAGTCCAGATCACGTGACTGAGCATGCACTGATCACGTGGCTATCATGCACTGATGACGTGACTGCGCATGCACTGATGACGTGGCTGATCGGGCACTGATCACATGGCTCATCATGCACTGATCACGTGTTTATCAGGCAATGATCAGTGACTGACAGGCGCTGATCATGGGACTGTGCACGCACTGATCACGTGGCTATCATGCACTGATCACGTGACTGCGCATGCACTGATGACGTGGCTGTTCGGGCACTGATCACGTGTTTATCAGGCAGTGATCAGTGACTGACAGGCGCTGATCAGGGGACTGTGCACGCACTGATCAGGTGGCTGATCAGGAACTGACCACCTGACCGCGCATGCAGTGATCACGTGGCTGGTCGTTCACTGATCACGTGTTTATCATACGGTGATCACGTGACTGAGAGGCGCTGATCACGTGACTGTGCCGTCAGTGATCACGTGGCTGAGCAGGCACTGATATCGTGACTGAGCATGCACTGATCATGTGCCGGGAGCCGGGGAGGCATTCCACTCTGGACAAAGGTCATGAGGAAGGAGGCTCGGCATACGCAAATGCGGGATCGAGCCTCAGGAGTCCACCCGGATATTCTCGAGCATCTCCCCCCAAAAAAACCGGAGTCTGCCTACTGTATTGCTTTGTGCTCTCACCTCTGATTTCACTGGGGGCTGTCCCCCACCACCATCTCGCTCTCTCTGTCAAAGAGTTAACTTACAGCTCCAATTCATAAAGTTCCTTGTCATTCTTCCCTTTAACTTCCAGCTGAGTCTCCATCTGGAGCGCGGAACCCACCACGCTTACTAATTATGCCTGGGCTGCTAAGACCCACTCGAGAAGGTGTCTAGGGTGAGGCACCTTTCGCTATTCGAGAGGGCGCCTGCGGCCTACGTAAGTGGTGCAAACTTCTTGTCTTGAAGTTTGATTGGTCTTCCGCGTAAACCAAGCTACTCAGTCTCTTTTCTCCACCGAATTTTCCTACTGAGCTCTCCTCATACTATTATTCTTGACATCTCTGATTAGCATATAAATAGTCGCCTAGGCCATCTCTCCTTCGAATACCCTGGATCAGTTGGGGCTGGTCCCCGGCAGGTGGCGACCGAACAGGGACCTCAGGAGGCAATACTCAAAGAGCTGAGCAGACACGAACCACGCAATCAGCAGGCAATAAGCATGGAGCTCAGCAGTGACGAATCATGCTGCTCAACTGGCAATAATCAAGCACGTGACCAGGCAGGAATCACGCAGCTCAGCTGGCAATTGTCAAGCAGATGAGCCGACAGGAATCACGCAGCTCAGATGGCAATTGTCATGCAGATGAGCCGGCAGGAATCACGCAGCTCAGCAGGCCCTGATCACGTGACTCTGCAGGCACTGATCACGTGGCTGATCAAGTCCAGATCACGTGACTGAGCATGCACTGATCACGTGGCTATCATGCACTGATGACGTGACTGCGCATGCACTGATGACGTGGCTGATCGGGCACTGATCACATGGCTCATCATGCACTGATCACGTGTTTATCAGGCAATGATCAGTGACTGACAGGCGCTGATCATGGGACTGTGCACGCACTGATCACGTGGCTATCATGCACTGATCACGTGACTGCGCATGCACTGATGACGTGGCTGTTCGGGCACTGATCACGTGTTTATCAGGCAGTGATCAGTGACTGACAGGCGCTGATCAGGGGACTGTGCACGCACTGATCAGGTGGCTGATCAGGAACTGACCACCTGACCGCGCATGCAGTGATCACCTGGCTGGTCGTTCACTGATCACGTGTTTATCATACGGTGATCACGTGACTGAGAGGCGCTGATCACGTGACTGTGCCGTCAGTGATCACGTGGCTGAGCAGGCACTGATATCGTGACTGAGCATGCACTGATCATGTGCCGGGAGCCGGGGAGGCATTCCACTCTGGACAAAGGTCATGAGGAAGGAGGCTCGGCATACGCAAATGCGGGATCGAGCCTCAGGAGTCCACCCGGATATTCTCGAGCATCTCCCCCCAAAAAACCGGAGTCTGCCTACTGTATTGCTTTGTGCTCTCACCTCTGATTTCACTGGGGGCTGTCCCCCACCACCATCTCGCTCTCTCTGTCAAAGAGGTAACTTACAGCTCCAATTCATAAAGTTCCTTGTCATTCTTCCCTTTAACTTCCAGCTGAGTCTCCATCTGGAGCGCGGAACCCACCACGCTTACTAATTATGCCTGGGCTGCTAAGACCCACTCGAGAAGGTGTCTAGGGTGAGGCACCTTTCGCCATTCGAGAGGGCGCCTGCGGCCTACGTAAGTGGTGCAAACTTCTTGTCTTGAAGTTTGATTGGTCTTCCGCGTAAACCAAGCTACTCAGTCTCTTTTCTCCACCGAATTTTCCTACTGAGCTCTCCTCATACTATTATTCTTGACATCTCTGATTAGCATATAAATAGTCGCCTAGGCCATCTCTCCTTCGAATACCCTGGATCAGTTGGGGCTGGTCCCCGGCAGGTGGCGACCGAACAGGGACCTCAGGAGGCAATACTCAAAGAGCTGAGCAGACACGAACCACGCAATCAGCAGGCAATAAGCATGGAGCTCAGCAGTGACGAATCATGCTGCTCAACTGGCAATAATCAAGCACGTGACCAGGCAGGAATCACGCAGCTCAGCTGGCAATTGTCAAGCAGATGAGCCGACAGGAATCACGCAGCTCAGATGGCAATTGTCATGCAGATGAGCCGGCAGGAATCACGCAGCTCAGCAGGCCCTGATCACGTGACTCTGCAGGCACTGATCACGTGGCTGATCAAGTCCAGATCACGTGACTGAGCATGCACTGATCACGTGGCTATCATGCACTGATGACGTGACTGCGCATGCACTGATGACGTGGCTGATCGGGCACTGATCACATGGCTCATCATGCACTGATCACGTGTTTATCAGGCAATGATCAGTGACTGACAGGCGCTGATCATGGGACTGTGCACGCACTGATCACGTGGCTATCATGCACTGATCACGTGACTGCGCATGCACTGATGACGTGGCTGTTCGGGCACTGATCACGTGTTTATCAGGCAGTGATCAGTGACTGACAGGCGCTGATCAGGGGACTGTGCACGCACTGATCAGGTGGCTGATCAGGAACTGACCACCTGACCGCGCATGCAGTGATCACGTGGCTGGTCGTTCACTGATCACGTGTTTATCATACGGTGATCACGTGACTGAGAGGCGCTGATCACGTGACTGTGCCGTCAGTGATCACGTGGCTGAGCAGGCACTGATATCGTGACTGAGCATGCACTGATCATGTGCCGGGAGCCGGGGAGGCATTCCACTCTGGACAAAGGTCATGAGGAAGGAGGCTCGGCATACGCAAATGCGGGATCGAGCCTCAGGAGTCCACCCGGATATTCTCGAGCATCTCCCCCAAAAAAACCGGAGTCTGCCTACTGTATTGCTTTGTGCTCTCACCTCTGATTTCACTGGGGGCTGTCCCCCACCACCATCTCGCTCTCTCTGTCAAAGAGGTAACTTACAGCTCCAATTCATAAAGTTCCTTGTCATTCTTCCCTTTAACTTCCAGCTGAGTCTCCATCTGGAGCGCGGAACCCACCACGCTTCTAATTATGCCTGGGCTGCTAAGACCCACTCGAGAAGGTGTCTAGGGTGAGGCACCTTTCGCCATTCGAGAGGGCGCCTGCGGCCTACGTAAGTGGTGCAAACTTCTTGTCTTGAAGTTTGATTGGTCTTCCGCGTAAACCAAGCTACTCAGTCTCTTTTCTCCACCGAATTTTCCTACTGAGCTCTCCTCATACTATTATTCTTGACATCTCTGATTAGCATATAAATAGTCGCCTAGGCCATCTCTCCTTCGAATACCCTGGATCAGTTGGGGCTGGTCCCCGGCAGGTGGCGACCGAACAGGGACCTCAGGAGGCAATACTCAAAGAGCTGAGCAGACACGAACCACGCAATCAGCAGGCAATAAGCATGGAGCTCAGCAGTGACGAATCATGCTGCTCAACTGGCAATAATCAAGCACGTGACCAGGCAGGAATCACGCAGCTCAGCTGGCAATTGTCAAGCAGATGAGCCGACAGGAATCACGCAGCTCAGATGGCAATTGTCATGCAGATGAGCCGGCAGGAATCACGCAGCTCAGCAGGCCCTGATCACGTGACTCTGCAGGCACTGATCACGTGGCTGATCAAGTCCAGATCACGTGACTGAGCATGCACTGATCACGTGGCTATCATGCACTGATGACGTGACTGCGCATGCACTGATGACGTGGCTGATCGGGCACTGATCACATGGCTCATCATGCACTGATCACGTGTTTATCAGGCAATGATCAGTGACTGACAGGCGCTGATCATGGGACTGTGCACGCACTGATCACGTGGCTATCATGCACTGATCACGTGACTGCGCATGCACTGATGACGTGGCTGTTCGGGCACTGATCACGTGTTTATCAGGCAGTGATCAGTGACTGACAGGCGCTGATCAGGGGACTGTGCACGCACTGATCAGGTGGCTGATCAGGAACTGACCACCTGACCGCGCATGCAGTGATCACCTGGCTGGTCGTTCACTGATCACGTGTTTATCATACGGTGATCACGTGACTGAGAGGCGCTGATCACGTGACTGTGCCGTCAGTGATCACGTGGCTGAGCAGGCACTGATATCGTGACTGAGCATGCACTGATCATGTGCCGGGAGCCGGGGAGGCATTCCACTCTGGACAAAGGTCATGAGGAAGGAGGCTCGGCATACGCAAATGCGGGATCGAGCCTCAGGAGTCCACCCGGATATTCTCGAGCATCTCCCCCCAAAAAAACCGGAGTCTGCCTACTGTATTGCTTTGTGCTCTCACCTCTGATTTCACTGGGGGCTGTCCCCCACCACCATCTCGCTCTCTCTGTCAAAGAGGTAACTTACAGCTCCAATTCATAAAGTTCCTTGTCATTCTTCCCTTTAACTTCCAGCTGAGTCTCCATCTGGAGCGCGGAACCCACCACGCTTCCTAATTATGCCTGGGCTGCTAAGACCCACTCGAGAAGGTGTCTAGGGTGAGGCACCTTTCGCCATTCGAGAGGGCGCCTGCGGCCTACGTAAGTGGTGCAAACTTCTTGTCTTGAAGTTTGATTGGTCTTCCGCGTAAACCAAGCTACTCAGTCTCTTTTCTCCACCGAATTTTCCTACTGAGCTCTCCTCATACTATTATTCTTGACATCTCTGATTAGCATATAAATAGTCGCCTAGGCCATCTCTCCTTCGAATACCCTGGATCAGTTGGGGCTGGTCCCCGGCAGGTGGCGACCGAACAGGGACCTCAGGAGGCAATACTCAAAGAGCTGAGCAGACACGAACCACGCAATCAGCAGGCAATAAGCATGGAGCTCAGCAGTGACGAATCATGCTGCTCAACTGGCAATAATCAAGCACGTGACCAGGCAGGAATCACGCAGCTCAGCTGGCAATTGTCAAGCAGATGAGCCGACAGGAATCACGCAGCTCAGATGGCAATTGTCATGCAGATGAGCCGGCAGGAATCACGCAGCTCAGCAGGCCCTGATCACGTGACTCTGCAGGCACTGATCACGTGGCTGATCAAGTCCAGATCACGTGACTGAGCAGGCACTGATCACGTGGCTATCATGCACTGATGACGTGACTGCGCATGCACTGATGACGTGGCTGATCGGGCACTGATCACATGGCTCATCATGCACTGATCACGTGTTTATCAGGCAATGATCAGTGACTGACAGGCGCTGATCATGGGACTGTGCACGCACTGATCACGTGGCTATCATGCACTGATCACGTGACTGCGCATGCACTGATGACGTGGCTGTTCGGGCACTGATCACGTGTTTATCAGGCAGTGATCAGTGACTGACAGGCGCTGATCAGGGGACTGTGCACGCACTGATCAGGTGGCTGATCAGGAACTGACCACCTGACCGCGCATGCAGTGATCACCTGGCTGGTCGTTCACTGATCACGTGTTTATCATACGGTGATCACGTGACTGAGAGGCGCTGATCACGTGACTGTGCCGTCAGTGATCACGTGGCTGAGCAGGCACTGATATCGTGACTGAGCATGCACTGATCATGTGCCGGGAGCCGGGGAGGCATTCCACTCTGGACAAAGGTCATGAGGAAGGAGGCTCGGCATACGCAAATGCGGGATCGAGCCTCAGGAGTCCACCCGGATATTCTCGAGCATCTCCCCCCAAAAAACCGGAGTCTGCCTACTGTATTGCTTTGTGCTCTCACCTCTGATTTCACTGGGGGCTGTCCCCCACCACCATCTCGCTCTCTCTGTCAAAGAGGTAACTTACAGCTCCAATTCATAAAGTTCCTTGTCATTCTTCCCTTTAACTTCCAGCTGAGTCTCCATCTGGAGCGCGGAACCCACCACGCTTCCTAATTATGCCTGGGCTGCTAAGACCCACTCGAGAAGGTGTCTAGGGTGAGGCACCTTTCGCCATTCGAGAGGGCGCCTGCGGCCTACGTAAGTGGTGCAAACTTCTTGTCTTGAAGTTTGATTGGTCTTCCGCGTAAACCAAGCTACTCAGTCTCTTTTCTCCACCGAATTTTCCTACTGAGCTCTCCTCATACTATTATTCTTGACATCTCTGATTAGCATATAAATAGTCGCCTAGGCCATCTCTCCTTCGAATACCCTGGATCAGTTGGGGCTGGTCCCCGGCAGGTGGCGACCGAACAGGGACCTCAGGAGGCAATACTCAAAGAGCTGAGCAGACACGAACCACGCAATCAGCAGGCAATAAGCATGGAGCTCAGCAGTGACGAATCATGCTGCTCAACTGGCAATAATCAAGCACGTGACCAGGCAGGAATCACGCAGCTCAGCTGGCAATTGTCAAGCAGATGAGCCGACAGGAATCACGCAGCTCAGATGGCAATTGTCATGCAGATGAGCCGGCAGGAATCACGCAGCTCAGCAGGCCCTGATCACGTGACTCTGCAGGCACTGATCACGTGGCTGATCAAGTCCAGATCACGTGACTGAGCATGCACTGATCACGTGGCTATCATGCACTGATGACGTGACTGCGCATGCACTGATGACGTGGCTGATCGGGCACTGATCACATGGCTCATCATGCACTGATCACGTGTTTATCAGGCAATGATCAGTGACTGACAGGCGCTGATCATGGGACTGTGCACGCACTGATCACGTGGCTATCATGCACTGATCACGTGACTGCGCATGCACTGATGACGTGGCTGTTCGGGCACTGATCACGTGTTTATCAGGCAGTGATCAGTGACTGACAGGCGCTGATCAGGGGACTGTGCACGCACTGATCAGGTGGCTGATCAGGAACTGACCACCTGACCGCGCATGCAGTGATCACGTGGCTGGTCGTTCACTGATCACGTGTTTATCATACGGTGATCACGTGACTGAGAGGCGCTGATCACGTGACTGTGCCGTCAGTGATCACGTGGCTGAGCAGGCACTGATATCGTGACTGAGCATGCACTGATCATGTGCCGGGAGCCGGGGAGGCATTCCACTCTGGACAAAGGTCATGAGGAAGGAGGCTCGGCATACGCAAATGCGGGATCGAGCCTCAGGAGTCCACCCGGATATTCTCGAGCATCTCCCCCCAAAAAACCGGAGTCTGCCTACTGTATTGCTTTGTGCTCTCACCTCTGATTTCACTGGGGGCTGTCCCCCACCACCATCTCGCTCTCTCTGTCAAAGAGGTAACTTACAGCTCCAATTCATAAAGTTCCTTGTCATTCTTCCCTTTAACTTCCAGCTGAGTCTCCATCTGGAGCGCGGAACCCACCACGCTTCCTAATTATGCCTGGGCTGCTAAGACCCACTCGAGAAGGTGTCTAGGGTGAGGCACCTTTCGCCATTCGAGAGGGCGCCTGCGGCCTACGTAAGTGGTGCAAACTTCTTGTCTTGAAGTTTGATTGGTCTTCCGCGTAAACCAAGCTACTCAGTCTCTTTTCTCCACCGAATTTTCCTACTGAGCTCTCCTCATACTATTATTCTTGACATCTCTGATTAGCATATAAATAGTCGCCTAGGCCATCTCTCCTTCGAATACCCTGGATCAGTTGGGGCTGGTCCCCGGCAGGTGGCGACCGAACAGGGACCTCAGGAGGCAATACTCAAAGAGCTGAGCAGACACGAACCACGCAATCAGCAGGCAATAAGCATGGAGCTCAGCAGTGACGAATCATGCTGCTCAACTGGCAATAATCAAGCACGTGACCAGGCAGGAATCACGCAGCTCAGCTGGCAATTGTCAAGCAGATGAGCCGACAGGAATCACGCAGCTCAGATGGCAATTGTCATGCAGATGAGCCGGCAGGAATCACGCAGCTCAGCAGGCCCTGATCACGTGACTCTGCAGGCACTGATCACGTGGCTGATCAAGTCCAGATCACGTGACTGAGCAGGCACTGATCACGTGGCTATCATGCACTGATGACGTGACTGCGCATGCACTGATGACGTGGCTGATCGGGCACTGATCACATGGCTCATCATGCACTGATCACGTGTTTATCAGGCAATGATCAGTGACTGACAGGCGCTGATCATGGGACTGTGCACGCACTGATCACGTGGCTATCATGCACTGATCACGTGACTGCGCATGCACTGATGACGTGGCTGTTCGGGCACTGATCACGTGTTTATCAGGCAGTGATCAGTGACTGACAGGCGCTGATCAGGGGACTGTGCACGCACTGATCAGGTGGCTGATCAGGAACTGACCACCTGACCGCGCATGCAGTGATCACGTGGCTGGTCGTTCACTGATCACGTGTTTATCATACGGTGATCACGTGACTGAGAGGCGCTGATCACGTGACTGTGCCGTCAGTGATCACGTGGCTGAGCAGGCACTGATATCGTGACTGAGCATGCACTGATCATGTGCCGGGAGCCGGGGAGGCATTCCACTCTGGACAAAGGTCATGAGGAAGGAGGCTCGGCATACGCAAATGCGGGATCGAGCCTCAGGAGTCCACCCGGATATTCTCGAGCATCTCCCCCCAAAAAAACCGGAGTCTGCCTACTGTATTGCTTTGTGCTCTCACCTCTGATTTCACTGGGGGCTGTCCCCCACCACCATCTCGCTCTCTCTGTCAAAGAGGTAACTTACAGCTCCAATTCATAAAGTTCCTTGTCATTCTTCCCTTTAACTTCCAGCTGAGTCTCCATCTGGAGCGCGGAACCCACCACGCTTCCTAATTATGCCTGGGCTGCTAAGACCCACTCGAGAAGGTGTCTAGGGTGAGGCACCTTTCGCCATTCGAGAGGGCGCCTGCGGCCTACGTAAGTGGTGCAAACTTCTTGTCTTGAAGTTTGATTGGTCTTCCGCGTAAACCAAGCTACTCAGTCTCTTTTCTCCACCGAATTTTCCTACTGAGCTCTCCTCATACTATTATTCTTGACATCTCTGATTAGCATATAAATAGTCGCCTAGGCCATCTCTCCTTCGAATACCCTGGATCAGTTGGGGCTGGTCCCCGGCAGGTGGCGACCGAACAGGGACCTCAGGAGGCAATACTCAAAGAGCTGAGCAGACACGAACCACGCAATCAGCAGGCAATAAGCATGGAGCTCAGCAGTGACGAATCATGCTGCTCAACTGGCAATAATCAAGCACGTGACCAGGCAGGAATCACGCAGCTCAGCTGGCAATTGTCAAGCAGATGAGCCGACAGGAATCACGCAGCTCAGATGGCAATTGTCATGCAGATGAGCCGGCAGGAATCACGCAGCTCAGCAGGCCCTGATCACGTGACTCTGCAGGCACTGATCACGTGGCTGATCAAGTCCAGATCACGTGACTGAGCATGCACTGATCACGTGGCTATCATGCACTGATGACGTGACTGCGCATGCACTGATGACGTGGCTGATCGGGCACTGATCACATGGCTCATCATGCACTGATCACGTGTTTATCAGGCAATGATCAGTGACTGACAGGCGCTGATCATGGGACTGTGCACGCACTGATCACGTGGCTATCATGCACTGATCACGTGACTGCGCATGCACTGATGACGTGGCTGTTCGGGCACTGATCACGTGTTTATCAGGCAGTGATCAGTGACTGACAGGCGCTGATCAGGGGACTGTGCACGCACTGATCAGGTGGCTGATCAGGAACTGACCACCTGACCGCGCATGCAGTGATCACGTGGCTGGTCGTTCACTGATCACGTGTTTATCATACGGTGATCACGTGACTGAGAGGCGCTGATCACGTGACTGTGCCGTCAGTGATCACGTGGCTGAGCAGGCACTGATATCGTGACTGAGCATGCACTGATCATGTGCCGGGAGCCGGGGAGGCATTCCACTCTGGACAAAGGTCATGAGGAAGGAGGCTCGGCATACGCAAATGCGGGATCGAGCCTCAGGAGTCCACCCGGATATTCTCGAGCATCTCCCCCCAAAAAACCGGAGTCTGCCTACTGTATTGCTTTGTGCTCTCACCTCTGATTTCACTGGGGGCTGTCCCCCACCACCATCTCGCTCTCTCTGTCAAAGAGGTAACTTACAGCTCCAATTCATAAAGTTCCTTGTCATTCTTCCCTTTAACTTCCAGCTGAGTCTCCATCTGGAGCGCGGAACCCACCACGCTTACTAATTATGCCTGGGCTGCTAAGACCCACTCGAGAAGGTGTCTAGGGTGAGGCACCTTTCGCCATTCGAGAGGGCGCCTGCGGCCTACGTAAGTGGTGCAAACTTCTTGTCTTGAAGTTTGATTGGTCTTCCGCGTAAACCAAGCTCCTCAGTCTCTTTTCTCCACCGAATTTTCCTACTGAGCTCTCCTCATACTATTATTCTTGACATCTCTGATTAGCATATAAATAGTCGCCTAGGCCATCTCTCCTTCGAATACCCTGGATCAGTTGGGGCTGGTCCCCGGCAGGTGGCGACCGAACAGGGACCTCAGGAGGCAATACTCAAAGAGCTGAGCAGACACGAACCACGCAATCAGCAGGCAATAAGCATGGAGCTCAGCAGTGACGAATCATGCTGCTCAACTGGCAATAATCAAGCACGTGACCAGGCAGGAATCACGCAGCTCAGCTGGCAATTGTCAAGCAGATGAGCCGACAGGAATCACGCAGCTCAGATGGCAATTGTCATGCAGATGAGCCGGCAGGAATCACGCAGCTCAGCAGGCCCTGATCACGTGACTCTGCAGGCACTGATCACGTGGCTGATCAAGTCCAGATCACGTGACTGAGCAGGCACTGATCACGTGGCTATCATGCACTGATGACGTGACTGCGCATGCACTGATGACGTGGCTGATCGGGCACTGATCACATGGCTCATCATGCACTGATCACGTGTTTATCAGGCAATGATCAGTGACTGACAGGCGCTGATCATGGGACTGTGCACGCACTGATCACGTGGCTATCATGCACTGATCACGTGACTGCGCATGCACTGATGACGTGGCTGTTCGGGCACTGATCACGTGTTTATCAGGCAGTGATCAGTGACTGACAGGCGCTGATCAGGGGACTGTGCACGCACTGATCAGGTGGCTGATCAGGAACTGACCACCTGACCGCGCATGCAGTGATCACGTGGCTGGTCGTTCACTGATCACGTGTTTATCATACGGTGATCACGTGACTGAGAGGCGCTGATCACGTGACTGTGCCGTCAGTGATCACGTGGCTGAGCAGGCACTGATATCGTGACTGAGCATGCACTGATCATGTGCCGGGAGCCGGGGAGGCATTCCACTCTGGACAAAGGTCATGAGGAAGGAGGCTCGGCATACGCAAATGCGGGATCGAGCCTCAGGAGTCCACCCGGATATTCTCGAGCATCTCCCCCAAAAAAACCGGAGTCTGCCTACTGTATTGCTTTGTGCTCTCACCTCTGATTTCACTGGGGGCTGTCCCCCACCACCATCTCGCTCTCTCTGTCAAAGAGGTAACTTACAGCTCCAATTCATAAAGTTCCTTGTCATTCTTCCCTTTAACTTCCAGCTGAGTCTCCATCTGGAGCGCGGAACCCACCACGCTTCCTAATTATGCCTGGGCTGCTAAGACCCACTCGAGAAGGTGTCTAGGGTGAGGCACCTTTCGCCATTCGAGAGGGCGCCTGCGGCCTACGTAAGTGGTGCAAACTTCTTGTCTTGAAGTTTGATTGGTCTTCCGCGTAAACCAAGCTCCTCAGTCTCTTTTCTCCACCGAATTTTCCTACTGAGCTCTCCTCATACTATTATTCTTGACATCTCTGATTAGCATATAAATAGTCGCCTAGGCCATCTCTCCTTCGAATACCCTGGATCAGTTGGGGCTGGTCCCCGGCAGGTGGCGACCGAACAGGGACCTCAGGAGGCAATACTCAAAGAGCTGAGCAGACACGAACCACGCAATCAGCAGGCAATAAGCATGGAGCTCAGCAGTGACGAATCATGCTGCTCAACTGGCAATAATCAAGCACGTGACCAGGCAGGAATCACGCAGCTCAGCTGGCAATTGTCAAGCAGATGAGCCGACAGGAATCACGCAGCTCAGATGGCAATTGTCATGCAGATGAGCCGGCAGGAATCACGCAGCTCAGCAGGCCCTGATCACGTGACTCTGCAGGCACTGATCACGTGGCTGATCAAGTCCAGATCACGTGACTGAGCATGCACTGATCACGTGGCTATCATGCACTGATGACGTGACTGCGCATGCACTGATGACGTGGCTGATCGGGCACTGATCACATGGCTCATCATGCACTGATCACGTGTTTATCAGGCAATGATCAGTGACTGACAGGCGCTGATCATGGGACTGTGCACGCACTGATCACGTGGCTATCATGCACTGATCACGTGACTGCGCATGCACTGATGACGTGGCTGTTCGGGCACTGATCACGTGTTTATCAGGCAGTGATCAGTGACTGACAGGCGCTGATCAGGGGACTGTGCACGCACTGATCAGGTGGCTGATCAGGAACTGACCACCTGACCGCGCATGCAGTGATCACCTGGCTGGTCGTTCACTGATCACGTGTTTATCATACGGTGATCACGTGACTGAGAGGCGCTGATCACGTGACTGTGCCGTCAGTGATCACGTGGCTGAGCAGGCACTGATATCGTGACTGAGCATGCACTGATCATGTGCCGGGAGCCGGGGAGGCATTCCACTCTGGACAAAGGTCATGAGGAAGGAGGCTCGGCATACGCAAATGCGGGATCGAGCCTCAGGAGTCCACCCGGATATTCTCGAGCATCTCCCCCCAAAAAACCGGAGTCTGCCTACTGTATTGCTTTGTGCTCTCACCTCTGATTTCACTGGGGGCTGTCCCCCACCACCATCTCGCTCTCTCTGTCAAAGAGGTAACTTACAGCTCCAATTCATAAAGTTCCTTGTCATTCTTCCCTTTAACTTCCAGCTGAGTCTCCATCTGGAGCGCGGAACCCACCACGCTTCCTAATTATGCCTGGGCTGCTAAGACCCACTCGAGAAGGTGTCTAGGGTGAGGCACCTTTCGCTATTCGAGAGGGCGCCTGCGGCCTACGTAAGTGGTGCAAACTTCTTGTCTTGAAGTTTGATTGGTCTTCCGCGTAAACCAAGCTCCTCAGTCTCTTTTCTCCACCGAATTTTCCTACTGAGCTCTCCTCATACTATTATTCTTGACATCTCTGATTAGCATATAAATAGTCGCCTAGGCCATCTCTCCTTCGAATACCCTGGATCAGTTGGGGCTGGTCCCCGGCAGGTGGCGACCGAACAGGGACCTCAGGAGGCAATACTCAAAGAGCTGAGCAGACACGAACCACGCAATCAGCAGGCAATAAGCATGGAGCTCAGCAGTGACGAATCATGCTGCTCAACTGGCAATAATCAAGCACGTGACCAGGCAGGAATCACGCAGCTCAGCTGGCAATTGTCAAGCAGATGAGCCGACAGGAATCACGCAGCTCAGATGGCAATTGTCATGCAGATGAGCCGGCAGGAATCACGCAGCTCAGCAGGCCCTGATCACGTGACTCTGCAGGCACTGATCACGTGGCTGATCAAGTCCAGATCACGTGACTGAGCATGCACTGATCACGTGGCTATCATGCACTGATGACGTGACTGCGCATGCACTGATGACGTGGCTGATCGGGCACTGATCACATGGCTCATCATGCACTGATCACGTGTTTATCAGGCAATGATCAGTGACTGACAGGCGCTGATCATGGGACTGTGCACGCACTGATCACGTGGCTATCATGCACTGATCACGTGACTGCGCATGCACTGATGACGTGGCTGTTCGGGCACTGATCACGTGTTTATCAGGCAGTGATCAGTGACTGACAGGCGCTGATCAGGGGACTGTGCACGCACTGATCAGGTGGCTGATCAGGAACTGACCACCTGACCGCGCATGCAGTGATCACGTGGCTGGTCGTTCACTGATCACGTGTTTATCATACGGTGATCACGTGACTGAGAGGCGCTGATCACGTGACTGTGCCGTCAGTGATCACGTGGCTGAGCAGGCACTGATATCGTGACTGAGCATGCACTGATCATGTGCCGGGAGCCGGGGAGGCATTCCACTCTGGACAAAGGTCATGAGGAAGGAGGCTCGGCATACGCAAATGCGGGATCGAGCCTCAGGAGTCCACCCGGATATTCTCGAGCATCTCCCCCCAAAAAAACCGGAGTCTGCCTACTGTATTGCTTTGTGCTCTCACCTCTGATTTCACTGGGGGCTGTCCCCCACCACCATCTCGCTCTCTCTGTCAAAGAGGTAACTTACAGCTCCAATTCATAAAGTTCCTTGTCATTCTTCCCTTTAACTTCCAGCTGAGTCTCCATCTGGAGCGCGGAACCCACCACGCTTCCTAATTATGCCTGGGCTGCTAAGACCCACTCGAGAAGGTGTCTAGGGTGAGGCACCTTTCGCCATTCGAGAGGGCGCCTGCGGCCTACGTAAGTGGTGCAAACTTCTTGTCTTGAAGTTTGATTGGTCTTCCGCGTAAACCAAGCTACTCAGTCTCTTTTCTCCACCGAATTTTCCTACTGAGCTCTCCTCATACTATTATTCTTGACATCTCTGATTAGCATATAAATAGTCGCCTAGGCCATCTCTCCTTCGAATACCCTGGATCAGTTGGGGCTGGTCCCCGGCAGGTGGCGACCGAACAGGGACCTCAGGAGGCAATACTCAAAGAGCTGAGCAGACACGAACCACGCAATCAGCAGGCAATAAGCATGGAGCTCAGCAGTGACGAATCATGCTGCTCAACTGGCAATAATCAAGCACGTGACCAGGCAGGAATCACGCAGCTCAGCTGGCAATTGTCAAGCAGATGAGCCGACAGGAATCACGCAGCTCAGATGGCAATTGTCATGCAGATGAGCCGGCAGGAATCACGCAGCTCAGCAGGCCCTGATCACGTGACTCTGCAGGCACTGATCACGTGGCTGATCAAGTCCAGATCACGTGACTGAGCAGGCACTGATCACGTGGCTATCATGCACTGATGACGTGACTGCGCATGCACTGATGACGTGGCTGATCGGGCACTGATCACATGGCTCATCATGCACTGATCACGTGTTTATCAGGCAATGATCAGTGACTGACAGGCGCTGATCATGGGACTGTGCACGCACTGATCACGTGGCTATCATGCACTGATCACGTGACTGCGCATGCACTGATGACGTGGCTGTTCGGGCACTGATCACGTGTTTATCAGGCAGTGATCAGTGACTGACAGGCGCTGATCAGGGGACTGTGCACGCACTGATCAGGTGGCTGATCAGGAACTGACCACCTGACCGCGCATGCAGTGATCACGTGGCTGGTCGTTCACTGATCACGTGTTTATCATACGGTGATCACGTGACTGAGAGGCGCTGATCACGTGACTGTGCCGTCAGTGATCACGTGGCTGAGCAGGCACTGATATCGTGACTGAGCATGCACTGATCATGTGCCGGGAGCCGGGGAGGCATTCCACTCTGGACAAAGGTCATGAGGAAGGAGGCTCGGCATACGCAAATGCGGGATCGAGCCTCAGGAGTCCACCCGGATATTCTCGAGCATCTCCCCCAAAAAAACCGGAGTCTGCCTACTGTATTGCTTTGTGCTCTCACCTCTGATTTCACTGGGGGCTGTCCCCCACCACCATCTCGCTCTCTCTGTCAAAGAGGTAACTTACAGCTCCAATTCATAAAGTTCCTTGTCATTCTTCCCTTTAACTTCCAGCTGAGTCTCCATCTGGAGCGCGGAACCCACCACGCTTACTAATTATGCCTGGGCTGCTAAGACCCACTCGAGAAGGTGTCTAGGGTGAGGCACCTTTCGCCATTCGAGAGGGCGCCTGCGGCCTACGTAAGTGGTGCAAACTTCTTGTCTTGAAGTTTGATTGGTCTTCCGCGTAAACCAAGCTACTCAGTCTCTTTTCTCCACCGAATTTTCCTACTGAGCTCTCCTCATACTATTATTCTTGACATCTCTGATTAGCATATAAATAGTCGCCTAGGCCATCTCTCCTTCGAATACCCTGGATCAGTTGGGGCTGGTCCCCGGCAGGTGGCGACCGAACAGGGACCTCAGGAGGCAATACTCAAAGAGCTGAGCAGACACGAACCACGCAATCAGCAGGCAATAAGCATGGAGCTCAGCAGTGACGAATCATGCTGCTCAACTGGCAATAATCAAGCACGTGACCAGGCAGGAATCACGCAGCTCAGCTGGCAATTGTCAAGCAGATGAGCCGACAGGAATCACGCAGCTCAGATGGCAATTGTCATGCAGATGAGCCGGCAGGAATCACGCAGCTCAGCAGGCCCTGATCACGTGACTCTGCAGGCACTGATCACGTGGCTGATCAAGTCCAGATCACGTGACTGAGCATGCACTGATCACGTGGCTATCATGCACTGATGACGTGACTGCGCATGCACTGATGACGTGGCTGATCGGGCACTGATCACATGGCTCATCATGCACTGATCACGTGTTTATCAGGCAATGATCAGTGACTGACAGGCGCTGATCATGGGACTGTGCACGCACTGATCACGTGGCTATCATGCACTGATCACGTGACTGCGCATGCACTGATGACGTGGCTGTTCGGGCACTGATCACGTGTTTATCAGGCAGTGATCAGTGACTGACAGGCGCTGATCAGGGGACTGTGCACGCACTGATCAGGTGGCTGATCAGGAACTGACCACCTGACCGCGCATGCAGTGATCACCTGGCTGGTCGTTCACTGATCACGTGTTTATCATACGGTGATCACGTGACTGAGAGGCGCTGATCACGTGACTGTGCCGTCAGTGATCACGTGGCTGAGCAGGCACTGATATCGTGACTGAGCATGCACTGATCATGTGCCGGGAGCCGGGGAGGCATTCCACTCTGGACAAAGGTCATGAGGAAGGAGGCTCGGCATACGCAAATGCGGGATCGAGCCTCAGGAGTCCACCCGGATATTCTCGAGCATCTCCCCCCAAAAACCGGAGTCTGCCTACTGTATTGCTTTGTGCTCTCACCTCTGATTTCACTGGGGGCTGTCCCCCACCACCATCTCGCTCTCTCTGTCAAAGAGTTAACTTACAGCTCCAATTCATAAAGTTCCTTGTCATTCTTCCCTTTAACTTCCAGCTGAGTCTCCATCTGGAGCGCGGAACCCACCACGCTTACTAATTATGCCTGGGCTGCTAAGACCCACTCGAGAAGGTGTCTAGGGTGAGGCACCTTTCGCCATTCGAGAGGGCGCCTGCGGCCTACGTAAGTGGTGCAAACTTCTTGTCTTGAAGTTTGATTGGTCTTCCGCGTAAACCAAGCTACTCAGTCTCTTTTCTCCACCGAATTTTCCTACTGAGCTCTCCTCATACTATTATTCTTGACATCTCTGATTAGCATATAAATAGTCGCCTAGGCCATCTCTCCTTCGAATACCCTGGATCAGTTGGGGCTGGTCCCCGGCAGGTGGCGACCGAACAGGGACCTCAGGAGGCAATACTCAAAGAGCTGAGCAGACACGAACCACGCAATCAGCAGGCAATAAGCATGGAGCTCAGCAGTGACGAATCATGCTGCTCAACTGGCAATAATCAAGCACGTGACCAGGCAGGAATCACGCAGCTCAGCTGGCAATTGTCAAGCAGATGAGCCGACAGGAATCACGCAGCTCAGATGGCAATTGTCATGCAGATGAGCCGGCAGGAATCACGCAGCTCAGCAGGCCCTGATCACGTGACTCTGCAGGCACTGATCACGTGGCTGATCAAGTCCAGATCACGTGACTGAGCAGGCACTGATCACGTGGCTATCATGCACTGATGACGTGACTGCGCATGCACTGATGACGTGGCTGATCGGGCACTGATCACATGGCTCATCATGCACTGATCACGTGTTTATCAGGCAATGATCAGTGACTGACAGGCGCTGATCATGGGACTGTGCACGCACTGATCACGTGGCTATCATGCACTGATCACGTGACTGCGCATGCACTGATGACGTGGCTGTTCGGGCACTGATCACGTGTTTATCAGGCAGTGATCAGTGACTGACAGGCGCTGATCAGGGGACTGTGCACGCACTGATCAGGTGGCTGATCAGGAACTGACCACCTGACCGCGCATGCAGTGATCACCTGGCTGGTCGTTCACTGATCACGTGTTTATCATACGGTGATCACGTGACTGAGAGGCGCTGATCACGTGACTGTGCCGTCAGTGATCACGTGGCTGAGCAGGCACTGATATCGTGACTGAGCATGCACTGATCATGTGCCGGGAGCCGGGGAGGCATTCCACTCTGGACAAAGGTCATGAGGAAGGAGGCTCGGCATACGCAAATGCGGGATCGAGCCTCAGGAGTCCACCCGGATATTCTCGAGCATCTCCCCCCAAAAACCGGAGTCTGCCTACTGTATTGCTTTGTGCTCTCACCTCTGATTTCACTGGGGGCTGTCCCCCACCACCATCTCGCTCTCTCTGTCAAAGAGTTAACTTACAGCTCCAATTCATAAAGTTCCTTGTCATTCTTCCCTTTAACTTCCAGCTGAGTCTCCATCTGGAGCGCGGAACCCACCACGCTTACTAATTATGCCTGGGCTGCTAAGACCCACTCGAGAAGGTGTCTAGGGTGAGGCACCTTTCGCCATTCGAGAGGGCGCCTGCGGCCTACGTAAGTGGTGCAAACTTCTTGTCTTGAAGTTTGATTGGTCTTCCGCGTAAACCAAGCTACTCAGTCTCTTTTCTCCACCGAATTTTCCTACTGAGCTCTCCTCATACTATTATTCTTGACATCTCTGATTAGCATATAAATAGTCGCCTAGGCCATCTCTCCTTCGAATACCCTGGATCAGTTGGGGCTGGTCCCCGGCAGGTGGCGACCGAACAGGGACCTCAGGAGGCAATACTCAAAGAGCTGAGCAGACACGAACCACGCAATCAGCAGGCAATAAGCATGGAGCTCAGCAGTGACGAATCATGCTGCTCAACTGGCAATAATCAAGCACGTGACCAGGCAGGAATCACGCAGCTCAGCTGGCAATTGTCAAGCAGATGAGCCGACAGGAATCACGCAGCTCAGATGGCAATTGTCATGCAGATGAGCCGGCAGGAATCACGCAGCTCAGCAGGCCCTGATCACGTGACTCTGCAGGCACTGATCACGTGGCTGATCAAGTCCAGATCACGTGACTGAGCATGCACTGATCACGTGGCTATCATGCACTGATGACGTGACTGCGCATGCACTGATGACGTGGCTGATCGGGCACTGATCACATGGCTCATCATGCACTGATCACGTGTTTATCAGGCAATGATCAGTGACTGACAGGCGCTGATCATGGGACTGTGCACGCACTGATCACGTGGCTATCATGCACTGATCACGTGACTGTGTGATGACGTGGCTGTTCGGGCACTGATCACGTGTTTATCAGGCAGTGATCAGTGACTGACAGGCGCTGATCAGGGGACTGTGCACGCACTGATCAGGTGGCTGATCAGGAACTGACCACCTGACCGCGCATGCAGTGATCACGTGGCTGGTCGTTCACTGATCACGTGTTTATCATACGGTGATCACGTGACTGAGAGGCGCTGATCACGTGACTGTGCCGTCAGTGATCACGTGGCTGAGCAGGCACTGATATCGTGACTGAGCATGCACTGATCATGTGCCGGGAGCCGGGGAGGCATTCCACTCTGGACAAAGGTCATGAGGAAGGAGGCTCGGCATACGCAAATGCGGGATCGAGCCTCAGGAGTCCACCCGGATATTCTCGAGCATCTCCCCCCAAAAAACCGGAGTCTGCCTACTGTATTGCTTTGTGCTCTCACCTCTGATTTCACTGGGGGCTGTCCCCCACCACCATCTCGCTCTCTCTGTCAAAGAGGTAACTTACAGCTCCAATTCATAAAGTTCCTTGTCATTCTTCCCTTTAACTTCCAGCTGAGTCTCCATCTGGAGCGCGGAACCCACCACGCTTCCTAATTATGCCTGGGCTGCTAAGACCCACTCGAGAAGGTGTCTAGGGTGAGGCACCTTTCGCTATTCGAGAGGGCGCCTGCGGCCTACGTAAGTGGTGCAAACTTCTTGTCTTGAAGTTTGATTGGTCTTCCGCGTAAACCAAGCTACTCAGTCTCTTTTCTCCACCGAATTTTCCTACTGAGCTCTCCTCATACTATTATTCTTGACATCTCTGATTAGCATATAAATAGTCGCCTAGGCCATCTCTCCTTCGAATACCCTGGATCAGTTGGGGCTGGTCCCCGGCAGGTGGCGACCGAACAGGGACCTCAGGAGGCAATACTCAAAGAGCTGAGCAGACACGAACCACGCAATCAGCAGGCAATAAGCATGGAGCTCAGCAGTGACGAATCATGCTGCTCAACTGGCAATAATCAAGCACGTGACCAGGCAGGAATCACGCAGCTCAGCTGGCAATTGTCAAGCAGATGAGCCGACAGGAATCACGCAGCTCAGATGGCAATTGTCATGCAGATGAGCCGGCAGGAATCACGCAGCTCAGCAGGCCCTGATCACGTGACTCTGCAGGCACTGATCACGTGGCTGATCAAGTCCAGATCACGTGACTGAGCATGCACTGATCACGTGGCTATCATGCACTGATGACGTGACTGCGCATGCACTGATGACGTGGCTGATCGGGCACTGATCACATGGCTCATCATGCACTGATCACGTGTTTATCAGGCAATGATCAGTGACTGACAGGCGCTGATCATGGGACTGTGCACGCACTGATCACGTGGCTATCATGCACTGATCACGTGACTGCGCATGCACTGATGACGTGGCTGTTCGGGCACTGATCACGTGTTTATCAGGCAGTGATCAGTGACTGACAGGCGCTGATCAGGGGACTGTGCACGCACTGATCAGGTGGCTGATCAGGAACTGACCACCTGACCGCGCATGCAGTGATCACGTGGCTGGTCGTTCACTGATCACGTGTTTATCATACGGTGATCACGTGACTGAGAGGCGCTGATCACGTGACTGTGCCGTCAGTGATCACGTGGCTGAGCAGGCACTGATATCGTGACTGAGCATGCACTGATCATGTGCCGGGAGCCGGGGAGGCATTCCACTCTGGACAAAGGTCATGAGGAAGGAGGCTCGGCATACGCAAATGCGGGATCGAGCCTCAGGAGTCCACCCGGATATTCTCGAGCATCTCCCCCCAAAAAACCGGAGTCTGCCTACTGTATTGCTTTGTGCTCTCACCTCTGATTTCACTGGGGGCTGTCCCCCACCACCATCTCGCTCTCTCTGTCAAAGAGTTAACTTACAGCTCCAATTCATAAAGTTCCTTGTCATTCTTCCCTTTAACTTCCAGCTGAGTCTCCATCTGGAGCGCGGAACCCACCACGCTTCCTAATTATGCCTGGGCTGCTAAGACCCACTCGAGAAGGTGTCTAGGGTGAGGCACCTTTCGCCATTCGAGAGGGCGCCTGCGGCCTACGTAAGTGGTGCAAACTTCTTGTCTTGAAGTTTGATTGGTCTTCCGCGTAAACCAAGCTACTCAGTCTCTTTTCTCCACCGAATTTTCCTACTGAGCTCTCCTCATACTATTATTCTTGACATCTCTGATTAGCATATAAATAGTCGCCTAGGCCATCTCTCCTTCGAATACCCTGGATCAGTTGGGGCTGGTCCCCGGCAGGTGGCGACCGAACAGGGACCTCAGGAGGCAATACTCAAAGAGCTGAGCAGACACGAACCACGCAATCAGCAGGCAATAAGCATGGAGCTCAGCAGTGACGAATCATGCTGCTCAACTGGCAATAATCAAGCACGTGACCAGGCAGGAATCACGCAGCTCAGCTGGCAATTGTCAAGCAGATGAGCCGACAGGAATCACGCAGCTCAGATGGCAATTGTCATGCAGATGAGCCGGCAGGAATCACGCAGCTCAGCAGGCCCTGATCACGTGACTCTGCAGGCACTGATCACGTGGCTGATCAAGTCCAGATCACGTGACTGAGCATGCACTGATCACGTGGCTATCATGCACTGATGACGTGACTGCGCATGCACTGATGACGTGGCTGATCGGGCACTGATCACATGGCTCATCATGCACTGATCACGTGTTTATCAGGCAATGATCAGTGACTGACAGGCGCTGATCATGGGACTGTGCACGCACTGATCACGTGGCTATCATGCACTGATCACGTGACTGCGCATGCACTGATGACGTGGCTGTTCGGGCACTGATCACGTGTTTATCAGGCAGTGATCAGTGACTGACAGGCGCTGATCAGGGGACTGTGCACGCACTGATCAGGTGGCTGATCAGGAACTGACCACCTGACCGCGCATGCAGTGATCACCTGGCTGGTCGTTCACTGATCACGTGTTTATCATACGGTGATCACGTGACTGAGAGGCGCTGATCACGTGACTGTGCCGTCAGTGATCACGTGGCTGAGCAGGCACTGATATCGTGACTGAGCATGCACTGATCATGTGCCGGGAGCCGGGGAGGCATTCCACTCTGGACAAAGGTCATGAGGAAGGAGGCTCGGCATACGCAAATGCGGGATCGAGCCTCAGGAGTCCACCCGGATATTCTCGAGCATCTCCCCCAAAAAAACCGGAGTCTGCCTACTGTATTGCTTTGTGCTCTCACCTCTGATTTCACTGGGGGCTGTCCCCCACCACCATCTCGCTCTCTCTGTCAAAGAGTTAACTTACAGCTCCAATTCATAAAGTTCCTTGTCATTCTTCCCTTTAACTTCCAGCTGAGTCTCCATCTGGAGCGCGGAACCCACCACGCTTCCTAATTATGCCTGGGCTGCTAAGACCCACTCGAGAAGGTGTCTAGGGTGAGGCACCTTTCGCCATTCGAGAGGGCGCCTGCGGCCTACGTAAGTGGTGCAAACTTCTTGTCTTGAAGTTTGATTGGTCTTCCGCGTAAACCAAGCTCCTCAGTCTCTTTTCTCCACCGAATTTTCCTACTGAGCTCTCCTCATACTATTATTCTTGACATCTCTGATTAGCATATAAATAGTCGCCTAGGCCATCTCTCCTTCGAATACCCTGGATCAGTTGGGGCTGGTCCCCGGCAGGTGGCGACCGAACAGGGACCTCAGGAGGCAATACTCAAAGAGCTGAGCAGACACGAACCACGCAATCAGCAGGCAATAAGCATGGAGCTCAGCAGTGACGAATCATGCTGCTCAACTGGCAATAATCAAGCACGTGACCAGGCAGGAATCACGCAGCTCAGCTGGCAATTGTCAAGCAGATGAGCCGACAGGAATCACGCAGCTCAGATGGCAATTGTCATGCAGATGAGCCGGCAGGAATCACGCAGCTCAGCAGGCCCTGATCACGTGACTCTGCAGGCACTGATCACGTGGCTGATCAAGTCCAGATCACGTGACTGAGCAGGCACTGATCACGTGGCTATCATGCACTGATGACGTGACTGCGCATGCACTGATGACGTGGCTGATCGGGCACTGATCACATGGCTCATCATGCACTGATCACGTGTTTATCAGGCAATGATCAGTGACTGACAGGCGCTGATCATGGGACTGTGCACGCACTGATCACGTGGCTATCATGCACTGATCACGTGACTGCGCATGCACTGATGACGTGGCTGTTCGGGCACTGATCACGTTTATCAGGCAGTGATCAGTGACTGACAGGCGCTGATCAGGGGACTGTGCACGCACTGATCAGGTGGCTGATCAGGAACTGACCACCTGACCGCGCATGCAGTGATCACGTGGCTGGTCGTTCACTGATCACGTGTTTATCATACGGTGATCACGTGACTGAGAGGCGCTGATCACGTGACTGTGCCGTCAGTGATCACGTGGCTGAGCAGGCACTGATATCGTGACTGAGCATGCACTGATCATGTGCCGGGAGCCGGGGAGGCATTCCACTCTGGACAAAGGTCATGAGGAAGGAGGCTCGGCATACGCAAATGCGGGATCGAGCCTCAGGAGTCCACCCGGATATTCTCGAGCATCTCCCCCCAAAAAAACCGGAGTCTGCCTACTGTATTGCTTTGTGCTCTCACCTCTGATTTCACTGGGGGCTGTCCCCCACCACCATCTCGCTCTCTCTGTCAAAGAGTTAACTTACAGCTCCAATTCATAAAGTTCCTTGTCATTCTTCCCTTTAACTTCCAGCTGAGTCTCCATCTGGAGCGCGGAACCCACCACGCTTCCTAATTATGCCTGGGCTGCTAAGACCCACTCGAGAAGGTGTCTAGGGTGAGGCACCTTTCGCTATTCGAGAGGGCGCCTGCGGCCTACGTAAGTGGTGCAAACTTCTTGTCTTGAAGTTTGATTGGTCTTCCGCGTAAACCAAGCTACTCAGTCTCTTTTCTCCACCGAATTTTCCTACTGAGCTCTCCTCATACTATTATTCTTGACATCTCTGATTAGCATATAAATAGTCGCCTAGGCCATCTCTCCTTCGAATACCCTGGATCAGTTGGGGCTGGTCCCCGGCAGGTGGCGACCGAACAGGGACCTCAGGAGGCAATACTCAAAGAGCTGAGCAGACACGAACCACGCAATCAGCAGGCAATAAGCATGGAGCTCAGCAGTGACGAATCATGCTGCTCAACTGGCAATAATCAAGCACGTGACCAGGCAGGAATCACGCAGCTCAGCTGGCAATTGTCAAGCAGATGAGCCGACAGGAATCACGCAGCTCAGATGGCAATTGTCATGCAGATGAGCCGGCAGGAATCACGCAGCTCAGCAGGCCCTGATCACGTGACTCTGCAGGCACTGATCACGTGGCTGATCAAGTCCAGATCACGTGACTGAGCATGCACTGATCACGTGGCTATCATGCACTGATGACGTGACTGCGCATGCACTGATGACGTGGCTGATCGGGCACTGATCACATGGCTCATCATGCACTGATCACGTGTTTATCAGGCAATGATCAGTGACTGACAGGCGCTGATCATGGGACTGTGCACGCACTGATCACGTGGCTATCATGCACTGATCACGTGACTGCGCATGCACTGATGACGTGGCTGTTCGGGCACTGATCACGTGTTTATCAGGCAGTGATCAGTGACTGACAGGCGCTGATCAGGGGACTGTGCACGCACTGATCAGGTGGCTGATCAGGAACTGACCACCTGACCGCGCATGCAGTGATCACGTGGCTGGTCGTTCACTGATCACGTGTTTATCATACGGTGATCACGTGACTGAGAGGCGCTGATCACGTGACTGTGCCGTCAGTGATCACGTGGCTGAGCAGGCACTGATATCGTGACTGAGCATGCACTGATCATGTGCCGGGAGCCGGGGAGGCATTCCACTCTGGACAAAGGTCATGAGGAAGGAGGCTCGGCATACGCAAATGCGGGATCGAGCCTCAGGAGTCCACCCGGATATTCTCGAGCATCTCCCCCAAAAAACCGGAGTCTGCCTACTGTATTGCTTTGTGCTCTCACCTCTGATTTCACTGGGGGCTGTCCCCCACCACCATCTCGCTCTCTCTGTCAAAGAGTTAACTTACAGCTCCAATTCATAAAGTTCCTTGTCATTCTTCCCTTTAACTTCCAGCTGAGTCTCCATCTGGAGCGCGGAACCCACCACGCTTACTAATTATGCCTGGGCTGCTAAGACCCACTCGAGAAGGTGTCTAGGGTGAGGCACCTTTCGCTATTCGAGAGGGCGCCTGCGGCCTACGTAAGTGGTGCAAACTTCTTGTCTTGAAGTTTGATTGGTCTTCCGCGTAAACCAAGCTCCTCAGTCTCTTTTCTCCACCGAATTTTCCTACTGAGCTCTCCTCATACTATTATTCTTGACATCTCTGATTAGCATATAAATAGTCGCCTAGGCCATCTCTCCTTCGAATACCCTGGATCAGTTGGGGCTGGTCCCCGGCAGGTGGCGACCGAACAGGGACCTCAGGAGGCAATACTCAAAGAGCTGAGCAGACACGAACCACGCAATCAGCAGGCAATAAGCATGGAGCTCAGCAGTGACGAATCATGCTGCTCAACTGGCAATAATCAAGCACGTGACCAGGCAGGAATCACGCAGCTCAGCTGGCAATTGTCAAGCAGATGAGCCGACAGGAATCACGCAGCTCAGATGGCAATTGTCATGCAGATGAGCCGGCAGGAATCACGCAGCTCAGCAGGCCCTGATCACGTGACTCTGCAGGCACTGATCACGTGGCTGATCAAGTCCAGATCACGTGACTGAGCATGCACTGATCACGTGGCTATCATGCACTGATGACGTGACTGCGCATGCACTGATGACGTGGCTGATCGGGCACTGATCACATGGCTCATCATGCACTGATCACGTGTTTATCAGGCAATGATCAGTGACTGACAGGCGCTGATCATGGGACTGTGCACGCACTGATCACGTGGCTATCATGCACTGATCACGTGACTGCGCATGCACTGATGACGTGGCTGTTCGGGCACTGATCACGTGTTTATCAGGCAGTGATCAGTGACTGACAGGCGCTGATCAGGGGACTGTGCACGCACTGATCAGGTGGCTGATCAGGAACTGACCACCTGACCGCGCATGCAGTGATCACGTGGCTGGTCGTTCACTGATCACGTGTTTATCATACGGTGATCACGTGACTGAGAGGCGCTGATCACGTGACTGTGCCGTCAGTGATCACGTGGCTGAGCAGGCACTGATATCGTGACTGAGCATGCACTGATCATGTGCCGGGAGCCGGGGAGGCATTCCACTCTGGACAAAGGTCATGAGGAAGGAGGCTCGGCATACGCAAATGCGGGATCGAGCCTCAGGAGTCCACCCGGATATTCTCGAGCATCTCCCCCCAAAAAACCGGAGTCTGCCTACTGTATTGCTTTGTGCTCTCACCTCTGATTTCACTGGGGGCTGTCCCCCACCACCATCTCGCTCTCTCTGTCAAAGAGTTAACTTACAGCTCCAATTCATAAAGTTCCTTGTCATTCTTCCCTTTAACTTCCAGCTGAGTCTCCATCTGGAGCGCGGAACCCACCACGCTTCCTAATTATGCCTGGGCTGCTAAGACCCACTCGAGAAGGTGTCTAGGGTGAGGCACCTTTCGCTATTCGAGAGGGCGCCTGCGGCCTACGTAAGTGGTGCAAACTTCTTGTCTTGAAGTTTGATTGGTCTTCCGCGTAAACCAAGCTACTCAGTCTCTTTTCTCCACCGAATTTTCCTACTGAGCTCTCCTCATACTATTATTCTTGACATCTCTGATTAGCATATAAATAGTCGCCTAGGCCATCTCTCCTTCGAATACCCTGGATCAGTTGGGGCTGGTCCCCGGCAGGTGGCGACCGAACAGGGACCTCAGGAGGCAATACTCAAAGAGCTGAGCAGACACGAACCACGCAATCAGCAGGCAATAAGCATGGAGCTCAGCAGTGACGAATCATGCTGCTCAACTGGCAATAATCAAGCACGTGACCAGGCAGGAATCACGCAGCTCAGCTGGCAATTGTCAAGCAGATGAGCCGACAGGAATCACGCAGCTCAGATGGCAATTGTCATGCAGATGAGCCGGCAGGAATCACGCAGCTCAGCAGGCCCTGATCACGTGACTCTGCAGGCACTGATCACGTGGCTGATCAAGTCCAGATCACGTGACTGAGCATGCACTGATCACGTGGCTATCATGCACTGATGACGTGACTGCGCATGCACTGATGACGTGGCTGATCGGGCACTGATCACATGGCTCATCATGCACTGATCACGTGTTTATCAGGCAATGATCAGTGACTGACAGGCGCTGATCATGGGACTGTGCACGCACTGATCACGTGGCTATCATGCACTGATCACGTGACTGCGCATGCACTGATGACGTGGCTGTTCGGGCACTGATCACGTGTTTATCAGGCAGTGATCAGTGACTGACAGGCGCTGATCAGGGGACTGTGCACGCACTGATCAGGTGGCTGATCAGGAACTGACCACCTGACCGCGCATGCAGTGATCACCTGGCTGGTCGTTCACTGATCACGTGTTTATCATACGGTGATCACGTGACTGAGAGGCGCTGATCACGTGACTGTGCCGTCAGTGATCACGTGGCTGAGCAGGCACTGATATCGTGACTGAGCATGCACTGATCATGTGCCGGGAGCCGGGGAGGCATTCCACTCTGGACAAAGGTCATGAGGAAGGAGGCTCGGCATACGCAAATGCGGGATCGAGCCTCAGGAGTCCACCCGGATATTCTCGAGCATCTCCCCCCAAAAAACCGGAGTCTGCCTACTGTATTGCTTTGTGCTCTCACCTCTGATTTCACTGGGGGCTGTCCCCCACCACCATCTCGCTCTCTCTGTCAAAGAGGTAACTTACAGCTCCAATTCATAAAGTTCCTTGTCATTCTTCCCTTTAACTTCCAGCTGAGTCTCCATCTGGAGCGCGGAACCCACCACGCTTCCTAATTATGCCTGGGCTGCTAAGACCCACTCGAGAAGGTGTCTAGGGTGAGGCACCTTTCGCCATTCGAGAGGGCGCCTGCGGCCTACGTAAGTGGTGCAAACTTCTTGTCTTGAAGTTTGATTGGTCTTCCGCGTAAACCAAGCTACTCAGTCTCTTTTCTCCACCGAATTTTCCTACTGAGCTCTCCTCATACTATTATTCTTGACATCTCTGATTAGCATATAAATAGTCGCCTAGGCCATCTCTCCTTCGAATACCCTGGATCAGTTGGGGCTGGTCCCCGGCAGGTGGCGACCGAACAGGGACCTCAGGAGGCAATACTCAAAGAGCTGAGCAGACACGAACCACGCAATCAGCAGGCAATAAGCATGGAGCTCAGCAGTGACGAATCATGCTGCTCAACTGGCAATAATCAAGCACGTGACCAGGCAGGAATCACGCAGCTCAGCTGGCAATTGTCAAGCAGATGAGCCGACAGGAATCACGCAGCTCAGATGGCAATTGTCATGCAGATGAGCCGGCAGGAATCACGCAGCTCAGCAGGCCCTGATCACGTGACTCTGCAGGCACTGATCACGTGGCTGATCAAGTCCAGATCACGTGACTGAGCATGCACTGATCACGTGGCTATCATGCACTGATGACGTGACTGCGCATGCACTGATGACGTGGCTGATCGGGCACTGATCACATGGCTCATCATGCACTGATCACGTGTTTATCAGGCAATGATCAGTGACTGACAGGCGCTGATCATGGGACTGTGCACGCACTGATCACGTGGCTATCATGCACTGATCACGTGACTGCGCATGCACTGATGACGTGGCTGTTCGGGCACTGATCACGTGTTTATCAGGCAGTGATCAGTGACTGACAGGCGCTGATCAGGGGACTGTGCACGCACTGATCAGGTGGCTGATCAGGAACTGACCACCTGACCGCGCATGCAGTGATCACGTGGCTGGTCGTTCACTGATCACGTGTTTATCATACGGTGATCACGTGACTGAGAGGCGCTGATCACGTGACTGTGCCGTCAGTGATCACGTGGCTGAGCAGGCACTGATATCGTGACTGAGCATGCACTGATCATGTGCCGGGAGCCGGGGAGGCATTCCACTCTGGACAAAGGTCATGAGGAAGGAGGCTCGGCATACGCAAATGCGGGATCGAGCCTCAGGAGTCCACCCGGATATTCTCGAGCATCTCCCCCCAAAAAACCGGAGTCTGCCTACTGTATTGCTTTGTGCTCTCACCTCTGATTTCACTGGGGGCTGTCCCCCACCACCATCTCGCTCTCTCTGTCAAAGAGGTAACTTACAGCTCCAATTCATAAAGTTCCTTGTCATTCTTCCCTTTAACTTCCAGCTGAGTCTCCATCTGGAGCGCGGAACCCACCACGCTTCCTAATTATGCCTGGGCTGCTAAGACCCACTCGAGAAGGTGTCTAGGGTGAGGCACCTTTCGCTATTCGAGAGGGCGCCTGCGGCCTACGTAAGTGGTGCAAACTTCTTGTCTTGAAGTTTGATTGGTCTTCCGCGTAAACCAAGCTACTCAGTCTCTTTTCTCCACCGAATTTTCCTACTGAGCTCTCCTCATACTATTATTCTTGACATCTCTGATTAGCATATAAATAGTCGCCTAGGCCATCTCTCCTTCGAATACCCTGGATCAGTTGGGGCTGGTCCCCGGCAGGTGGCGACCGAACAGGGACCTCAGGAGGCAATACTCAAAGAGCTGAGCAGACACGAACCACGCAATCAGCAGGCAATAAGCATGGAGCTCAGCAGTGACGAATCATGCTGCTCAACTGGCAATAATCAAGCACGTGACCAGGCAGGAATCACGCAGCTCAGCTGGCAATTGTCAAGCAGATGAGCCGACAGGAATCACGCAGCTCAGATGGCAATTGTCATGCAGATGAGCCGGCAGGAATCACGCAGCTCAGCAGGCCCTGATCACGTGACTCTGCAGGCACTGATCACGTGGCTGATCAAGTCCAGATCACGTGACTGAGCATGCACTGATCACGTGGCTATCATGCACTGATGACGTGACTGCGCATGCACTGATGACGTGGCTGATCGGGCACTGATCACATGGCTCATCATGCACTGATCACGTGTTTATCAGGCAATGATCAGTGACTGACAGGCGCTGATCATGGGACTGTGCACGCACTGATCACGTGGCTATCATGCACTGATCACGTGACTGCGCATGCACTGATGACGTGGCTGTTCGGGCACTGATCACGTGTTTATCAGGCAGTGATCAGTGACTGACAGGCGCTGATCAGGGGACTGTGCACGCACTGATCAGGTGGCTGATCAGGAACTGACCACCTGACCGCGCATGCAGTGATCACGTGGCTGGTCGTTCACTGATCACGTGTTTATCATACGGTGATCACGTGACTGAGAGGCGCTGATCACGTGACTGTGCCGTCAGTGATCACGTGGCTGAGCAGGCACTGATATCGTGACTGAGCATGCACTGATCATGTGCCGGGAGCCGGGGAGGCATTCCACTCTGGACAAAGGTCATGAGGAAGGAGGCTCGGCATACGCAAATGCGGGATCGAGCCTCAGGAGTCCACCCGGATATTCTCGAGCATCTCCCCCCAAAAAAACCGGAGTCTGCCTACTGTATTGCTTTGTGCTCTCACCTCTGATTTCACTGGGGGCTGTCCCCCACCACCATCTCGCTCTCTCTGTCAAAGAGGTAACTTACAGCTCCAATTCATAAAGTTCCTTGTCATTCTTCCCTTTAACTTCCAGCTGAGTCTCCATCTGGAGCGCGGAACCCACCACGCTTCCTAATTATGCCTGGGCTGCTAAGACCCACTCGAGAAGGTGTCTAGGGTGAGGCACCTTTCGCCATTCGAGAGGGCGCCTGCGGCCTACGTAAGTGGTGCAAACTTCTTGTCTTGAAGTTTGATTGGTCTTCCGCGTAAACCAAGCTACTCAGTCTCTTTTCTCCACCGAATTTTCCTACTGAGCTCTCCTCATACTATTATTCTTGACATCTCTGATTAGCATATAAATAGTCGCCTAGGCCATCTCTCCTTCGAATACCCTGGATCAGTTGGGGCTGGTCCCCGGCAGGTGGCGACCGAACAGGGACCTCAGGAGGCAATACTCAAAGAGCTGAGCAGACACGAACCACGCAATCAGCAGGCAATAAGCATGGAGCTCAGCAGTGACGAATCATGCTGCTCAACTGGCAATAATCAAGCACGTGACCAGGCAGGAATCACGCAGCTCAGCTGGCAATTGTCAAGCAGATGAGCCGACAGGAATCACGCAGCTCAGATGGCAATTGTCATGCAGATGAGCCGGCAGGAATCACGCAGCTCAGCAGGCCCTGATCACGTGACTCTGCAGGCACTGATCACGTGGCTGATCAAGTCCAGATCACGTGACTGAGCATGCACTGATCACGTGGCTATCATGCACTGATGACGTGACTGCGCATGCACTGATGACGTGGCTGATCGGGCACTGATCACATGGCTCATCATGCACTGATCACGTGTTTATCAGGCAATGATCAGTGACTGACAGGCGCTGATCATGGGACTGTGCACGCACTGATCACGTGGCTATCATGCACTGATCACGTGACTGCGCATGCACTGATGACGTGGCTGTTCGGGCACTGATCACGGGTTTATCAGGCAGTGATCAGTGACTGACAGGCGCTGATCAGGGGACTGTGCACGCACTGATCAGGTGGCTGATCAGGAACTGACCACCTGACCGCGCATGCAGTGATCACGTGGCTGGTCGTTCACTGATCACGTGTTTATCATACGGTGATCACGTGACTGAGAGGCGCTGATCACGTGACTGTGCCGTCAGTGATCACGTGGCTGAGCAGGCACTGATATCGTGACTGAGCATGCACTGATCATGTGCCGGGAGCCGGGGAGGCATTCCACTCTGGACAAAGGTCATGAGGAAGGAGGCTCGGCATACGCAAATGCGGGATCGAGCCTCAGGAGTCCACCCGGATATTCTCGAGCATCTCCCCCAAAAAAACCGGAGTCTGCCTACTGTATTGCTTTGTGCTCTCACCTCTGATTTCACTGGGGGCTGTCCCCCACCACCATCTCGCTCTCTCTGTCAAAGAGGTAACTTACAGCTCCAATTCATAAAGTTCCTTGTCATTCTTCCCTTTAACTTCCAGCTGAGTCTCCATCTGGAGCGCGGAACCCACCACGCTTCCTAATTATGCCTGGGCTGCTAAGACCCACTCGAGAAGGTGTCTAGGGTGAGGCACCTTTCGCTATTCGAGAGGGCGCCTGCGGCCTACGTAAGTGGTGCAAACTTCTTGTCTTGAAGTTTGATTGGTCTTCCGCGTAAACCAAGCTCCTCAGTCTCTTTTCTCCACCGAATTTTCCTACTGAGCTCTCCTCATACTATTATTCTTGACATCTCTGATTAGCATATAAATAGTCGCCTAGGCCATCTCTCCTTCGAATACCCTGGATCAGTTGGGGCTGGTCCCCGGCAGGTGGCGACCGAACAGGGACCTCAGGAGGCAATACTCAAAGAGCTGAGCAGACACGAACCACGCAATCAGCAGGCAATAAGCATGGAGCTCAGCAGTGACGAATCATGCTGCTCAACTGGCAATAATCAAGCACGTGACCAGGCAGGAATCACGCAGCTCAGCTGGCAATTGTCAAGCAGATGAGCCGACAGGAATCACGCAGCTCAGATGGCAATTGTCATGCAGATGAGCCGGCAGGAATCACGCAGCTCAGCAGGCCCTGATCACGTGACTCTGCAGGCACTGATCACGTGGCTGATCAAGTCCAGATCACGTGACTGAGCATGCACTGATCACGTGGCTATCATGCACTGATGACGTGACTGCGCATGCACTGATGACGTGGCTGATCGGGCACTGATCACATGGCTCATCATGCACTGATCACGTGTTTATCAGGCAATGATCAGTGACTGACAGGCGCTGATCATGGGACTGTGCACGCACTGATCACGTGGCTATCATGCACTGATCACGTGACTGCGCATGCACTGATGACGTGGCTGTTCGGGCACTGATCACGGGTTTATCAGGCAGTGATCAGTGACTGACAGGCGCTGATCAGGGGACTGTGCACGCACTGATCAGGTGGCTGATCAGGAACTGACCACCTGACCGCGCATGCAGTGATCACCTGGCTGGTCGTTCACTGATCACGTGTTTATCATACGGTGATCACGTGACTGAGAGGCGCTGATCACGTGACTGTGCCGTCAGTGATCACGTGGCTGAGCAGGCACTGATATCGTGACTGAGCATGCACTGATCATGTGCCGGGAGCCGGGGAGGCATTCCACTCTGGACAAAGGTCATGAGGAAGGAGGCTCGGCATACGCAAATGCGGGATCGAGCCTCAGGAGTCCACCCGGATATTCTCGAGCATCTCCCCCCAAAAAACCGGAGTCTGCCTACTGTATTGCTTTGTGCTCTCACCTCTGATTTCACTGGGGGCTGTCCCCCACCACCATCTCGCTCTCTCTGTCAAAGAGGTAACTTACAGCTCCAATTCATAAAGTTCCTTGTCATTCTTCCCTTTAACTTCCAGCTGAGTCTCCATCTGGAGCGCGGAACCCACCACGCTTCCTAATTATGCCTGGGCTGCTAAGACCCACTCGAGAAGGTGTCTAGGGTGAGGCACCTTTCGCTATTCGAGAGGGCGCCTGCGGCCTACGTAAGTGGTGCAAACTTCTTGTCTTGAAGTTTGATTGGTCTTCCGCGTAAACCAAGCTACTCAGTCTCTTTTCTCCACCGAATTTTCCTACTGAGCTCTCCTCATACTATTATTCTTGACATCTCTGATTAGCATATAAATAGTCGCCTAGGCCATCTCTCCTTCGAATACCCTGGATCAGTTGGGGCTGGTCCCCGGCAGGTGGCGACCGAACAGGGACCTCAGGAGGCAATACTCAAAGAGCTGAGCAGACACGAACCACGCAATCAGCAGGCAATAAGCATGGAGCTCAGCAGTGACGAATCATGCTGCTCAACTGGCAATAATCAAGCACGTGACCAGGCAGGAATCACGCAGCTCAGCTGGCAATTGTCAAGCAGATGAGCCGACAGGAATCACGCAGCTCAGATGGCAATTGTCATGCAGATGAGCCGGCAGGAATCACGCAGCTCAGCAGGCCCTGATCACGTGACTCTGCAGGCACTGATCACGTGGCTGATCAAGTCCAGATCACGTGACTGAGCATGCACTGATCACGTGGCTATCATGCACTGATGACGTGACTGCGCATGCACTGATGACGTGGCTGATCGGGCACTGATCACATGGCTCATCATGCACTGATCACGTGTTTATCAGGCAATGATCAGTGACTGACAGGCGCTGATCATGGGACTGTGCACGCACTGATCACGTGGCTATCATGCACTGATCACGTGACTGCGCATGCACTGATGACGTGGCTGTTCGGGCACTGATCACGTGTTTATCAGGCAGTGATCAGTGACTGACAGGCGCTGATCAGGGGACTGTGCACGCACTGATCAGGTGGCTGATCAGGAACTGACCACCTGACCGCGCATGCAGTGATCACCTGGCTGGTCGTTCACTGATCACGTGTTTATCATACGGTGATCACGTGACTGAGAGGCGCTGATCACGTGACTGTGCCGTCAGTGATCACGTGGCTGAGCAGGCACTGATATCGTGACTGAGCATGCACTGATCATGTGCCGGGAGCCGGGGAGGCATTCCACTCTGGACAAAGGTCATGAGGAAGGAGGCTCGGCATACGCAAATGCGGGATCGAGCCTCAGGAGTCCACCCGGATATTCTCGAGCATCTCCCCCCAAAAAAACCGGAGTCTGCCTACTGTATTGCTTTGTGCTCTCACCTCTGATTTCACTGGGGGCTGTCCCCCACCACCATCTCGCTCTCTCTGTCAAAGAGGTAACTTACAGCTCCAATTCATAAAGTTCCTTGTCATTCTTCCCTTTAACTTCCAGCTGAGTCTCCATCTGGAGCGCGGAACCCACCACGCTTACTAATTATGCCTGGGCTGCTAAGACCCACTCGAGAAGGTGTCTAGGGTGAGGCACCTTTCGCCATTCGAGAGGGCGCCTGCGGCCTACGTAAGTGGTGCAAACTTCTTGTCTTGAAGTTTGATTGGTCTTCCGCGTAAACCAAGCTACTCAGTCTCTTTTCTCCACCGAATTTTCCTACTGAGCTCTCCTCATACTATTATTCTTGACATCTCTGATTAGCATATAAATAGTCGCCTAGGCCATCTCTCCTTCGAATACCCTGGATCAGTTGGGGCTGGTCCCCGGCAGGTGGCGACCGAACAGGGACCTCAGGAGGCAATACTCAAAGAGCTGAGCAGACACGAACCACGCAATCAGCAGGCAATAAGCATGGAGCTCAGCAGTGACGAATCATGCTGCTCAACTGGCAATAATCAAGCACGTGACCAGGCAGGAATCACGCAGCTCAGCTGGCAATTGTCAAGCAGATGAGCCGACAGGAATCACGCAGCTCAGATGGCAATTGTCATGCAGATGAGCCGGCAGGAATCACGCAGCTCAGCAGGCCCTGATCACGTGACTCTGCAGGCACTGATCACGTGGCTGATCAAGTCCAGATCACGTGACTGAGCATGCACTGATCACGTGGCTATCATGCACTGATGACGTGACTGCGCATGCACTGATGACGTGGCTGATCGGGCACTGATCACATGGCTCATCATGCACTGATCACGTGTTTATCAGGCAATGATCAGTGACTGACAGGCGCTGATCATGGGACTGTGCACGCACTGATCACGTGGCTATCATGCACTGATCACGTGACTGCGCATGCACTGATGACGTGGCTGTTCGGGCACTGATCACGGGTTTATCAGGCAGTGATCAGTGACTGACAGGCGCTGATCAGGGGACTGTGCACGCACTGATCAGGTGGCTGATCAGGAACTGACCACCTGACCGCGCATGCAGTGATCACCTGGCTGGTCGTTCACTGATCACGTGTTTATCATACGGTGATCACGTGACTGAGAGGCGCTGATCACGTGACTGTGCCGTCAGTGATCACGTGGCTGAGCAGGCACTGATATCGTGACTGAGCATGCACTGATCATGTGCCGGGAGCCGGGGAGGCATTCCACTCTGGACAAAGGTCATGAGGAAGGAGGCTCGGCATACGCAAATGCGGGATCGAGCCTCAGGAGTCCACCCGGATATTCTCGAGCATCTCCCCCAAAAAAACCGGAGTCTGCCTACTGTATTGCTTTGTGCTCTCACCTCTGATTTCACTGGGGGCTGTCCCCCACCACCATCTCGCTCTCTCTGTCAAAGAGGTAACTTACAGCTCCAATTCATAAAGTTCCTTGTCATTCTTCCCTTTAACTTCCAGCTGAGTCTCCATCTGGAGCGCGGAACCCACCACGCTTACTAATTATGCCTGGGCTGCTAAGACCCACTCGAGAAGGTGTCTAGGGTGAGGCACCTTTCGCTATTCGAGAGGGCGCCTGCGGCCTACGTAAGTGGTGCAAACTTCTTGTCTTGAAGTTTGATTGGTCTTCCGCGTAAACCAAGCTACTCAGTCTCTTTTCTCCACCGAATTTTCCTACTGAGCTCTCCTCATACTATTATTCTTGACATCTCTGATTAGCATATAAATAGTCGCCTAGGCCATCTCTCCTTCGAATACCCTGGATCAGTTGGGGCTGGTCCCCGGCAGGTGGCGACCGAACAGGGACCTCAGGAGGCAATACTCAAAGAGCTGAGCAGACACGAACCACGCAATCAGCAGGCAATAAGCATGGAGCTCAGCAGTGACGAATCATGCTGCTCAACTGGCAATAATCAAGCACGTGACCAGGCAGGAATCACGCAGCTCAGCTGGCAATTGTCAAGCAGATGAGCCGACAGGAATCACGCAGCTCAGATGGCAATTGTCATGCAGATGAGCCGGCAGGAATCACGCAGCTCAGCAGGCCCTGATCACGTGACTCTGCAGGCACTGATCACGTGGCTGATCAAGTCCAGATCACGTGACTGAGCAGGCACTGATCACGTGGCTATCATGCACTGATGACGTGACTGCGCATGCACTGATGACGTGGCTGATCGGGCACTGATCACATGGCTCATCATGCACTGATCACGTGTTTATCAGGCAATGATCAGTGACTGACAGGCGCTGATCATGGGACTGTGCACGCACTGATCACGTGGCTATCATGCACTGATCACGTGACTGCGCATGCACTGATGACGTGGCTGTTCGGGCACTGATCACGGGTTTATCAGGCAGTGATCAGTGACTGACAGGCGCTGATCAGGGGACTGTGCACGCACTGATCAGGTGGCTGATCAGGAACTGACCACCTGACCGCGCATGCAGTGATCACGTGGCTGGTCGTTCACTGATCACGTGTTTATCATACGGTGATCACGTGACTGAGAGGCGCTGATCACGTGACTGTGCCGTCAGTGATCACGTGGCTGAGCAGGCACTGATATCGTGACTGAGCATGCACTGATCATGTGCCGGGAGCCGGGGAGGCATTCCACTCTGGACAAAGGTCATGAGGAAGGAGGCTCGGCATACGCAAATGCGGGATCGAGCCTCAGGAGTCCACCCGGATATTCTCGAGCATCTCCCCCCAAAAAAACCGGAGTCTGCCTACTGTATTGCTTTGTGCTCTCACCTCTGATTTCACTGGGGGCTGTCCCCCACCACCATCTCGCTCTCTCTGTCAAAGAGGTAACTTACAGCTCCAATTCATAAAGTTCCTTGTCATTCTTCCCTTTAACTTCCAGCTGAGTCTCCATCTGGAGCGCGGAACCCACCACGCTTCCTAATTATGCCTGGGCTGCTAAGACCCACTCGAGAAGGTGTCTAGGGTGAGGCACCTTTCGCTATTCGAGAGGGCGCCTGCGGCCTACGTAAGTGGTGCAAACTTCTTGTCTTGAAGTTTGATTGGTCTTCCGCGTAAACCAAGCTCCTCAGTCTCTTTTCTCCACCGAATTTTCCTACTGAGCTCTCCTCATACTATTATTCTTGACATCTCTGATTAGCATATAAATAGTCGCCTAGGCCATCTCTCCTTCGAATACCCTGGATCAGTTGGGGCTGGTCCCCGGCAGGTGGCGACCGAACAGGGACCTCAGGAGGCAATACTCAAAGAGCTGAGCAGACACGAACCACGCAATCAGCAGGCAATAAGCATGGAGCTCAGCAGTGACGAATCATGCTGCTCAACTGGCAATAATCAAGCACGTGACCAGGCAGGAATCACGCAGCTCAGCTGGCAATTGTCAAGCAGATGAGCCGACAGGAATCACGCAGCTCAGATGGCAATTGTCATGCAGATGAGCCGGCAGGAATCACGCAGCTCAGCAGGCCCTGATCACGTGACTCTGCAGGCACTGATCACGTGGCTGATCAAGTCCAGATCACGTGACTGAGCATGCACTGATCACGTGGCTATCATGCACTGATGACGTGACTGCGCATGCACTGATGACGTGGCTGATCGGGCACTGATCACATGGCTCATCATGCACTGATCACGTGTTTATCAGGCAATGATCAGTGACTGACAGGCGCTGATCATGGGACTGTGCACGCACTGATCACGTGGCTATCATGCACTGATCACGTGACTGCGCATGCACTGATGACGTGGCTGTTCGGGCACTGATCACGGGTTTATCAGGCAGTGATCAGTGACTGACAGGCGCTGATCAGGGGACTGTGCACGCACTGATCAGGTGGCTGATCAGGAACTGACCACCTGACCGCGCATGCAGTGATCACCTGGCTGGTCGTTCACTGATCACGTGTTTATCATACGGTGATCACGTGACTGAGAGGCGCTGATCACGTGACTGTGCCGTCAGTGATCACGTGGCTGAGCAGGCACTGATATCGTGACTGAGCATGCACTGATCATGTGCCGGGAGCCGGGGAGGCATTCCACTCTGGACAAAGGTCATGAGGAAGGAGGCTCGGCATACGCAAATGCGGGATCGAGCCTCAGGAGTCCACCCGGATATTCTCGAGCATCTCCCCCCAAAAAACCGGAGTCTGCCTACTGTATTGCTTTGTGCTCTCACCTCTGATTTCACTGGGGGCTGTCCCCCACCACCATCTCGCTCTCTCTGTCAAAGAGGTAACTTACAGCTCCAATTCATAAAGTTCCTTGTCATTCTTCCCTTTAACTTCCAGCTGAGTCTCCATCTGGAGCGCGGAACCCACCACGCTTCCTAATTATGCCTGGGCTGCTAAGACCCACTCGAGAAGGTGTCTAGGGTGAGGCACCTTTCGCCATTCGAGAGGGCGCCTGCGGCCTACGTAAGTGGTGCAAACTTCTTGTCTTGAAGTTTGATTGGTCTTCCGCGTAAACCAAGCTCCTCAGTCTCTTTTCTCCACCGAATTTTCCTACTGAGCTCTCCTCATACTATTATTCTTGACATCTCTGATTAGCATATAAATAGTCGCCTAGGCCATCTCTCCTTCGAATACCCTGGATCAGTTGGGGCTGGTCCCCGGCAGGTGGCGACCGAACAGGGACCTCAGGAGGCAATACTCAAAGAGCTGAGCAGACACGAACCACGCAATCAGCAGGCAATAAGCATGGAGCTCAGCAGTGACGAATCATGCTGCTCAACTGGCAATAATCAAGCACGTGACCAGGCAGGAATCACGCAGCTCAGCTGGCAATTGTCAAGCAGATGAGCCGACAGGAATCACGCAGCTCAGATGGCAATTGTCATGCAGATGAGCCGGCAGGAATCACGCAGCTCAGCAGGCCCTGATCACGTGACTCTGCAGGCACTGATCACGTGGCTGATTAAGTCCAGATCACGTGACTGAGCAGGCACTGATCACGTGGCTATCATGCACTGATGACGTGACTGCCCATGCACTGATGACGTGGCTGATCGGGCACTGATCACATGGCTCATCATGCACTGATCACGTGTTTCTCAGGCAATGATCAGTGACTGACAGGCGCTGATCATGGGACTGTGCACGCACTGATCACGTGGCTATCATGCACTGATCACGTGACTGCGCATGCACTGATGACGTGGCTGTTCGGGCACTGATCACGGGTTTATCAGGCAGTGATCAGTGACTGACAGGCGCTGATCAGGGGACTGTGCACGCACTGATCAGGTGGCTGATCAGGAACTGACCACCTGACCTCGCATGCAGTGATCACCTGGCTGGTCGTTCACTGATCACGTGTTCATCATACGGTGATCACCTGACTGAGAGGCGCTGATCTCGTGACTGTGCCGTCAGTGATCACGTGGCTGAGCAGGCACTGATATCGTGACTGAGCATGCACTGATCATGTGCCCAGAGTCGGGGAGGCATTCCACTCTGGACAAGGGTCATGAGGAAGGAGGCTCGGCATACGCAAATGCGGGATCGAGCCTCAGGAGTCCACCCGGATATTCTCGAGCATCTCCCCCCAAAAAAAACCGGAGTCTGCCTACTGTATTGCTTTGTGCTCTCACCTCTGATTTCACTGGGGGCTGTCCTCCACCATCATCTCGCTCTCTCTGTCAAAGAGGTAACTTACAGCTCCAATTCATAAAGTTCCTTGTCATTCTTCCCTTTAACTTCCAGCTGAGTCTCCATCTGGAGCGCGGAACCCACCACTCTTCCTAATTAGGCCTGGGCTGCTAAGACCCACTCGAGAAGGTGTCTAGGGTGAGGCACCTTTCGCCATTCGAGAGGGAGCCTGCGGCCTACGTAAGTGGTGCAAACTTCTTGTCTTGAAGTTTGATTGGTCTTCCGCGTAAACCAAGCTACTCAGACTCTATTCTCCACCGAATTTTCCTACTGAGCTCTCCTCATACTATTATTCTTGACATCTCTGATTAGCATATAAATAGTCGCCTAGGCCATCTCTCCTTCGAATACCCTGGATCAGTTGGGGCTGGTCCCCGGCAGGTGGCGACCGAACAGGGACCTCAGGAGGCAAAACTCAAAGAGCTGAGCAGACACGAACCACGCAATCAGCAGGCAATAAGCATGGAGCTCAGCAGTGACGAATCATGCTGCTCAACTGGCAATAATCAAGCACGTGACCAGGCAGGAATCACGCAGCTCAGCTGGCAATTGTCAAGCAGATGAGCCGACAGGAATCACGCAGCTCAGATGGCAATTGTCATGCAGATGAGCCGGCAGGAATCACGCAGCTCAGCAGGCCCTGATCACGTGACTCTGCAGGCACTGATCACGTGGCTGATCAAGTCCAGATCACGTGACTGAGCAGGCACTGATCACGTGGCTATCATGCACTGATGACGTGACTGCGCATGCACTGATGACGTGGCTGATCGGGCACTGATCACATGGCTCATCATGCACTGATCACGTGTTTATCAGGCAATGATCAGTGACTGACAGGCGCTGATCATGGGACTGTGCACGCACTGATCACGTGGCTATCATGCACTGATCACGTGACTGCGCATGCACTGATGACGTGGCTGTTCGGGCACTGATCACGGGTTTATCAGGCAGTGATCAGTGACTGACAGGCGCTGATCAGGGGACTGTGCACGCACTGATCAGGTGGCTGATCAGGAACTGACCACCTGACCGCGCATGCAGTGATCACCTGGCTGGTCGTTCACTGATCACGTGTTTATCATACGGTGATCACGTGACTGAGAGGCGCTGATCACGTGACTGTGCCGTCAGTGATCACGTGGCTGAGCAGGCACTGATATCGTGACTGAGCATGCACTGATCATGTGCCGGGAGCCGGGGAGGCATTCCACTCTGGACAAAGGTCATGAGGAAGGAGGCTCGGCATACGCAAATGCGGGATCGAGCCTCAGGAGTCCACCCGGATATTCTCGAGCATCTCCCCCCAAAAAAACCGGAGTCTGCCTACTGTATTGCTTTGTGCTCTCACCTCTGATTTCACTGGGGGCTGTCCCCCACCACCATCTCGCTCTCTCTGTCAAAGAGGTAACTTACAGCTCCAATTCATAAAGTTCCTTGTCATTCTTCCCTTTAACTTCCAGCTGAGTCTCCATCTGGAGCGCGGAACCCACCACGCTTCCTAATTATGCCTGGGCTGCTAAGACCCACTCGAGAAGGTGTCTAGGGTGAGGCACCTTTCGCCATTCGAGAGGGCGCCTGCGGCCTACGTAAGTGGTGCAAACTTCTTGTCTTGAAGTTTGATTGGTCTTCCGCGTAAACCAAGCTACTCAGTCTCTTTTCTCCACCGAATTTTCCTACTGAGCTCTCCTCATACTATTATTCTTGACATCTCTGATTAGCATATAAAGAGTCGCCTAGGCCATCTCTCCTTCGAATACCCTGGATCAGTTGGGGCTGGTCCCCGGCAGGTGGCGACCGAACGGGGACCTCAGGAGGCAATACTCAAAGAGCTGAGCAGACACGAACCACGCAATCAGCAGGCAATAAGCATGGAGCTCAGCAGTGACGAATCATGCTGCTCAACTGGCAACAATCAAGCACGTGACCAGGCAGGAATCACGCAGCTCAGCTGGCAATTGTCAAGCAGATGAGCCGACAGGAATCACGCAGCTCAGATGGCAATTGTCATGCAGATGAGCCGGCAGGAATCACACAGCTCAGCAGGCCCTGATCACGTGACTCTGCAGGCACTGATCACGTGGCTGATCAAGTCCAGATCACGTGACTGAGCAGGCACTGATCACGTGGCTATCATGCACTGATGACGTGACTGCGCATGCACTGATGACGTGGCTGATCGGGCACTGATCACATGGCTCATCATGCACTGATCACGTGTTTATCAGGCAATGATCAGTGACTGACAGGCGCTGATCATGGGACTGTGCACGCACTGATCACGTGGCTATCATGCACTGATCACGTGACTGCGCATGCACTGATGACGTGGCTGTTCGGGCACTGATCACGGGTTTATCAGGCAGTGATCAGTGACTGACAGGCGCTGATCAGGGGACTGTGCACGCACTGATCAGGTGGCTGATCAGGAACTGACCACCTGACCGCGCATGCAGTGATCACCTGGCTGGTCGTTCACTGATCACGTGTTCATCATACGGTGATCACGTGACTGAGAGGCGCTGATCACGTGACTGTGCCGTCAGTGATCACGTGGCTGAGCAGGCACTGATATCGTGACTGAGCATGCACTGATCATGTGCCGGGAGCCGGGGAGGCATTCCACTCTGGACAAAGGTCATGAGGAAGGAGGCTCGGCATACGCAAATGCGGGATCGAGCCTCAGGAGTCCACCCGGATGTTCTCGAGCATCTCCCCCCAAAAAAACCGGAGTCTGCCTACTGTATTGCTTTGTGCTCTCACCTCTGATTTCACTGGGGGCTGTCCCCCACCACCATCTCGCTCTCTCTGTCAAAGAGGTAACTTACAGCTCCAATTCATAAAGTTCCTTGTCATTCTTCCCTTTAACTTCCAGCTGAGTCTCCATCTGGAGCGCGGAACCCACCACGCTTACTAATTATGCCTGGGCTGCTAAGACCCACTCGAGAAGGTGTCTAGGGTGAGGCACCTTTCGCCATTCGAGAGGGCGCCTGCGGCCTACGTAAGTGGTGCAAACTTCTTGTCTTGAAGTTTGATTGGTCTTCCGCGTAAACCAAGCTACTCAGTCTCTTTTCTCCACCGAATTTTCCTACTGAGCTCTCCTCATACTATTATTCTTGACATCTCTGATTAGCATATAAATAGTCGCCTAGGCCATCTCTCCTTCGAATACCCTGGATCAGTTGGGGCTGGTCCCCGGCAGGTGGCGACCGAACAGGGACCTCAGGAGGCAATACTCAAAGAGCTGAGCAGACACGAACCACGCAATCAGCAGGCAATAAGCATGGAGCTCAGCAGTGACGAATCATGCTGCTCAACTGGCAATAATCAAGCACGTGCCCAGGCAGGAATCACGCAGCTCAGCTGGCAATTGTCAAGCAGATGAGCCGACAGGAATCACGCAGCTCAGATGGCAATTGTCATGCAGATGAGCCGGCAGGAATCACGCAGCTCAGCAGGCCCTGATCACGTGACTCTGCAGGCACTGATCACGTGGCTGATCAAGTCCAGATCACGTGACTGAGCAGGCACTGATCACGTGGCTATCATGCACTGATGACGTGACTGCGCATGCACTGATGACCTGACTGATCGGGCACTGATCACATGGCTCATCATGCACTGACCACGTGTTTATCAGGCAATGATCAGTGACTGACAGGCGCTGATCATGGGACTGTGCACGCACTGATCACGTGGCTATCATGCACTGATCACGTGACTGCGCATGCACTGATGACGTGGCTGTTCGGGCACTGATCACGTGTTTATCAGGCAGTGATCAGTGACTGACAGGCGCTGATCAGGGGACTGTGCAAGCACTGATCAGGTGGCTGACCAGGAACTGACCACCTGACCGCGCATGCAGTGATCACGTGGCTGGTCGCTCACTGATCACGTGTTTATCATACGGTGATCACGTGACTGAGAGGCGCTGATCACGTGACTGTGCCGTCAGTGATCACGTGGCTGAGCAGGCACTGATATCGTGACTGAGCATGCACTGATCATGTGCCGGGAGCCGGGGAGGCATTCCACTCTGGACAAAGGTCATGAGGAAGGAGGCTCGGCATACGCAAATGCGGGATCGAGCCTCAGGAGTCCACCCGGATATTCTCGAGCATCTCCCCCAAAAAACCGGAGTCTGCCTACTGTATTGCTTTGTGCTCTCACCTCTGATTTCACTGGGGGCTGTCCCCCACCACCATCTCGCTCTCTCTGTCAAAGAGTTAACTTAGAGCTCCAATTCATAAAGTTCCTTGTCATTCTTCCCTTTAACTTCCAGCTGAGTCTCCATCTGGAGCGCGGAACCCACCACGCTTCCTAATTATGCCTGGGCTGCTAAGACCCACTCGAGAAGGTGTCTAGGGTGAGGCACCTTTCGCTATTCGAGAGGGCGCCTGCGGCCTATGTAAGTGGTGCAAACTTCTTGTCTTGAAGTTTGATTGGTCTTCCGCGTAAACCAAGCTACTCAGTCTCTTTTCTCCACCGAATTTTCCTACTGAGCTCTCCTCATACTATTATTCTTGACATCTCTGATTAGCATATAAATAGTCGCCTAGGCCATCTCTCCTTCGAATACCCTGGATCAGTTGGGGCTGGTCCCTGGCAGGTGGCGACCGAACAGGGACCTCAGGAGGCAATTCTCAAAGAGCTGAGCAGACACGAACCACGCAATCAGCAGGCAATAAGCATGGAGCTCAGCAGTGACGAATCATGCTGCTCAACTGGCAATAATCAAGCACGTGACCAGGCAGGAATCACGCAGCTCAGCTGGCAATTGTCAAGCAGAAGAGCCGACAGGAATCACGCAGCTCAGACGGCAATTGTCATGCAGATGAGCCGGCAGGAATCACACAGCTCAGCAGGCCCTGATCACGTGACTCTGCAGGCACTGATCACGTGGCTGATCAAGTCCAGATCACGTGACTGAGCAGGCACTGATCACGTGGCTATCATGCACTGATGACGTGACTGCGCATGCACTGATGACGTGGCTGATCGGGCACTGATCACATGGCTCATCATGCACTGATCACGTGTTTCTCAGGCAATGATCAGTGACTGACAGGCGCTGATCATGGGACTGTGCACGCACTGATCACGTGGCTATCATGCACTGATCACGTGACTGCGCATGCACTGATGACGTGGCTGTTCGGGCACTGATCACCTGTTTATCAGGCAGTGATCAGTGACTGACAGGCGCTGATCAGGGGACTGTGCACGCACTGATCAGGTGGCTGATCAGGAACTGACCACCTGACCGCGCATGCAGTGATCACCTGGCTGGTCGTTCACTGATCACGTGTTTATCATACGGTGATCACGTGACTGAGAGGCGCTGATGACGTGACTGTGCCGTCAGTGATCACGTGGCTGAGCAGGCACTGATATCGTGACTGAGCATGCACTGATCATGTGCCGGGAGCCGGGGAGGCATTCCACTCTGGACAAAGGTCATGAGGAAGGAGGCTCGGCATACGCAAATGCGGGATCGAGCCTCAGGAGTCCACCCGGATATTCTCGAGCATCTCCCCCCAAAAACCGGAGTCTGCCTACTGTATTGCTTTGTGCTCTCACCTCTGATTTCACTGGGGGCTGTCCCCCACCACCATCTCGCTCTCTCTGTCAAAGAGTTAACTTACAGCTCCAATTCATAAAGTTCCTTGTCATTCTTCCCTTTAACTTCCAGCTGAGTCTCCATCTGGAGCGCGGAACCCACCACGCTTCCTAATTATGCCCGGGCTGCTAAGACCCACTCGAGAAGGTGTCTAGGGTGAGGCACCTTTCGCCATTCGAGAGGGCACCTGCGGCCTACGTAAGTGGTGCAAACTTCTTGTCTTGAAGTTTGATTGGTCTTCCGCGTAAACCAAGCTACTCAGTCTCTTTTCTCCACCGAATTTTCCTACTGAGCTCTCCTCATACTATTATTCTTGACATCTCTGATTAGTATATAAATAGTCGCCTAGGCCATCTCTCCTTCGAATACCCTGGATCAGTTGGGGCTGGTCCCCGGCAGGTGGCGACCGAACAGGGACCTCAGGAGGCAATACTCAAAGAGCTGAGCAGACACGAACCACGCAATCAGCAGGCAATAAGCATGGAGCTCAGCAGTGACGAATCATGCTGCTCAACTGGCAATAATCAAGCACGTGACCAGGCAGGAATCACGCAGCTCAGCTGGCAATTGTCAAGCAGATGAGCCGACAGGAATCACGCAGCTCAGATGGCAATTGTCATGCAGATGAGCCGGCAGGAATCACGCAGCTCAGCAGGCCCTGATCACGTGACTCTGCAGGCACTGATCACGTGGCTGATCAAGTCCAGATCACGTGACTGAGCAGGCACTGATCACGTGGCTATCATGCACTGATGACGTGACTGCGCATGCACTGATGACGTGGCTGATCGGGCACTGATCACATGGCTCATCATGCACTGATCACGTGTTTATCAGGCAATGATCAGTGACTGACAGGCGCTGATCATGGGACTGTGCACGCACTGATCACGTGGCTATCATGCACTGATCACGTGACTGCGCATGCACTGATGACGTGGCTGTTCGGGCACTGATCACGGGTTTATCAGGCAGTGATCAGTGACTGACAGGCGCTGATCAGGGGACTGTGCACGCACTGATCAGGTGGCTGATCAGGAACTGACCACCTGACCACGCATGCAGTGATCACCTGGCTGGTCGTTCACTGATCACGTGTTTATCATATGGTGATCACGTGACTGAGAGGCGCTGATCACGTGACTGTGCCGTCAGTGATCACGTGGCTGAGCAGGCACTGATATCGTGACTGAGCATGCACTGATCATGTGCCGGGAGCCGGGGAGGCATTCCACTCTGGACAAAGGTCATGAGGAAGGAGGCTCGGCATACGCAAATGCGGGATCGAGCCTCAGGAGTCCACCCGGATGTTCTCGAGCATCTCCCCCCAAAAAAACCGGAGTCTGCCTACTGTATTGCTTTGTGCTCTCACCTCTGATTTCACTGGGGGCTGTCCCCCACCACCATCTCGCTCTCTCTGTCAAAGAGTTAACTTACAGCTCCAATTCATAAAGTTCCTTGTCATTCTTCCCTTTAACTTCCAGCTGAGTCTCCATCTGGAGCGCGGAACCCACCACGCTTCCTAATTATGCCTGGGCTGCTAAGACCCACTCGAGAAGGTGTCTAGGGTGAGGCACCTTTCGCCATTCGAGAGGGCGCCTGCGGCCTACGTAAGTGGTGCAAACTTCTTGTCTTGAAGTTTGATTGGTCTTCCGCGTAAACCAAGCTACTCAGTCTCTTTTCTCCACCGAATTTTCCTACTGAGCTCTCCTCATACTATTATTCTTGACATCTCTGATTAGCATATAAATAGTCGCCTAGGCCATCTCTCCTTCGAATACCCTGGATCAGTTGGGGCTGGTCCCCGGCAGGTGGCGACCGAACAGGGACCTCAGGAGGCAATACTCAAAGAGCTGAGCAGACACGAACCACGCAATCAGCAGGCAATAAGCATGGAGCTCAGCAGTGACGAATCATGCTGCTCAACTGGCAATAATCAAGCACGTGACCAGGCAGGAATCACGCAGCTCAGCTGGCAATTGTCAAGCAGATGAGCCGACAGGAATCACGCAGCTCAGATGGCAATTGTCATGCAGATGAGCCGGCAGGAATCACGCAGCTCAGCAGGCCCTGATCACGTGACTCTGCAGGCACTGATCACGTGGCTGATCAAGTCCAGATCACGTGACTGAGCAGGCACTGATCACGTGGCTATCATGCACTGATGACGTGACTGCGCATGCACTGATGACGTGGCTGATCGGGCACTGATCACATGGCTCATCATGCACTGATCACGTGTTTATCAGGCAATGATCAGTGACTGACAGGCGCTGATCATGGGACTGTGCACGCACTGATCACGTGGCTATCATGCACTGATCACGTGACTGCGCATGCACTGATGACGTGGCTGTTCGGGCACTGATCACGGGTTTATCAGGCAGTGATCAGTGACTGACAGGCGCTGATCAGGGGACTGTGCACGCACTGATCAGGTGGCTGATCAGGAACTGACCACCTGACCGCGCATGCAGTGATCACCTGGCTGGTCGTTCACTGATCACGTGTTTATCATACGGTGATCACGTGACTGAGAGGCGCTGATCACGTGACTGTGCCGTCAGTGATCACGTGGCTGAGCAGGCACTGATATCGTGACTGAGCATGCACTGATCATGTGCCGGGAGCCGGGGAGGCATTCCACTCTGGACAAAGGTCATGAGGAAGGAGGCTCGGCATACGCAAATGCGGGATCGAGCCTCAGGAGTCCACCCGGATATTCTCGAGCATCTCCCCCCAAAAAAACCGGAGTCTGCATACTGTATTGCTTTGTGCTCTCACCTCTGATTTCACTGGGGGCTGTCCCCCACCACCATCTCGCTCTCTCTGTCAAAGAGGTAACTAACAGCTCCAATTCATAAAGTTCCTTGTCATTCTTCCCTTTAACTTCCAGCTGAGTCTCCATCTGGAGCGCGGAACCCACCACGCTTCCTAATTATGCCTGGGCTGCTAAGACCCACTCGAGAAGGTGTCTAGGGTGAGGCACCTTTCGCCATTCGAGAGGGCGCCTGCGGCCTACGTAAGTGGTGCAAACTTCTTGTCTTGAAGTTTGATTGGTCTTCCGCGTAAACCAAGCTACTCAGTCTCTTTTCTCCACCGAATTTTCCTACTGAGCTCTCCTCATACTATTATTCTTGACATCTCTGATTAGCATATAAATATTCGCCTAGGCCATCTCTCCTTCGAATACCCTGGATCAGTTGGGGCTGGTCCCCGGCAGGTGGCGACCGAACAGGGACCTCAGGAGGCAATACTCAAAGAGCTGAGCAGACACGAACCACGCAATCAGCAGGCAATAAGCATGGAGCTCAGCAGTGACGAATCATGCTGCTCAACTGGCAATAATCAAGCCCTTGACCAGGCAGGAATCACGCAGCTCAGCTGGCAATTGTCAAGCAGATGAGCCGACAGGAATCACGCAGCTCAGATGGCAATTGTCATGCAGATGAGCCGGCAGGAATCACGCAGCTCAGCAGGCCCTGATCACGTGACTCTGCAGGCACTGATCATGTGGCTGATCAAGTCCAGATCACGTGACTGAGCAGGCACTGATCACGTGGCTATCATGCACTGATGACGTGACTGCGCATGCACTGATAACGTGGCTGATCGGGCACTGATCACATGGCTCATCATGCACTGATCACGTGTTTATCAGGCAATGACCAGTGACTGACAGGCGCTGATCATGGGACTGTGCACGCACTGATCACGTGGCTATCATGCACTGATCACGTGACTGCGCATGCACTGATGACGTGGCTGTTCGGGCACTGATCACGGGTTTATCAGGCAGTGATCAGTGACTGACAGGCGCTGATCAGGGGACTGTGCACGCACTGATCAGGTGGCTGATCAGGAACTGACCACCTGACCGCGCATGCAGTGATCACCTGGCTGGTCGTTCACTGATCACGTGTTTATCATATGGTGATCACGTGACTGAGAGGCGCTGATCACGTGACTGTGCCGTCAGTGATCACGTGGCTGAGCAGGCACTGATATCGTGACTGAGCATGCACTGATCATGTGCTGGGAGCCGGGGAGGCATTCCACTCTGGACAAAGGTCATGAGGAAGGAGGCTCGGCATACGCAAATGCGGGATCGAGCCTCAGGAGTCCACCCGGATGTTCTCGAGCATCTCCCCCCAAAAAAACCGGAGTCTGCCTACTGTATTGCTTTGTGCTCTCACCTCTGATTTCACTGGGGGCTGTCCCCCACCACCATCTCGCTCTCTCTGTCAAAGAGGTAACTTACAGCTCCAATTCATAAAGTTCCTTGTCATTCTTCCCTTTAACTTCCAGCTGAGTCTCCATCTGGAGCGCGGAACCCACCACGCTTCCTAATTATGCCTGGGCTGCTAAGACCCACTCGAGAAGGTGTCTAGGGTGAGGCACCTTTCGCTATTCGAGAGGGCGCCTGCGGCCTACGTAAGTGGTGCAAACTTCTTGTCTTGAAGTTTGATTGGTCTTCCGCGTAAACCAAGCTACTCAGTCTCTTTTCTCCACCGAATTTTCCTACTGAGCTCTCCTCATACTATTATTCTTGACATCTCTGATTAGCATATAAATAGTCGCCTAGGCCATCTCTCCTTCGAATACCCTGGATCAGTTGGGGCTGGTCCCCGGCAGGTGGCGACCGAACAGGGACCTCAGGAGGCAATACTCAAAGAGCTGAGCAGACACGAACCACGCAATCAGCAGGCAATAAGCATGGAGCTCAGCAGTGACGAATCATGCTGCTCAACTGGCAATAATCAAGCACGTGACCAGGCAGGAATCACGCAGCTCAGCTGGCAATTGTCAAGCAGATGAGCCGACAGGAATCACGCAGCTCAGCTGGCAATTGTCATGCAGATGAGCCGGCAGGAATCACGCAGCTCAGCAGGCCCTGATCACGTGACTCTGCAGGCACTGATCACGTGGCTGATCAAGTCCAGATCACGTGACTGAGCAGGCACTGATCACGTGGCTATCATGCACTGATGACGTGACTGCGCATGCACTGATGACGTGGCTGATCGGGCACTGATCACATGGCTCATCATGCACTGATCACGTGTTTATCAGGCAATGATCAGTGACTGACAGGCGCTGATCATGGGACTGTGCACGCACTGATCACGTGGCTATCATGCACTGATCACGTGACTGCGCATGCACTGATGACGTGGCTGTTCGGGCACTGATCACGGGTTTATCAGGCAGTGATCAGTGACTGACAGGCGCTGATCAGGGGACTGTGCACGCACTGATCAGGTGGCTGATCAGGAACTGACCACCTGACCGCGCATGCAGTGATCACCTGGCTGGTCGTTCACTGATCACGTGTTTATCATACGGTGATCACGTGACTGAGAGGCGCTGATCACGTGACTGTGCCGTCAGTGATCACGTGGCTGAGCAGGCACTGATATCGTGACTGAGCATGCACTGATCATGTGCCGGGAGCCGGGGAGGCATTCCACTCTGGACAAAGGTCATGAGGAAGGAGGCTCGGCATACGCAAATGCGGGATCGAGCCTCAGGAGTCCACCCGGATGTTCTCGAGCATCTCCCCCCAAAAACCGGAGTCTGCCTACTGTATTGCTTTGTGCTCTCACCTCTGATTTCACTGGGGGCTGTCCCCCACCACCATCTCGCTCTCTCTGTCAAAGAGGTAACTTACAGCTCCAATTCATAAAGTTCCTTGTCATTCTTCCCTTTAACTTCCAGCTGAGTCTCCATCTGGAGCGCGGAACCCACCACGCTTCCTAATTATGCCTGGGCTGCTAAGACCCACTCGAGAAGGTGTCTAGGGTGAGGCACCTTTCGCCATTCGAGAGGGCGCCTGCGGCCTACGTAAGTGGTGCAAACTTCTTGTCTTGAAGTTTGATTGGTCTTCCGCGTAAACCAAGCTCCTCAGTCTCTTTTCTCCACCGAATTTTCCTACTGAGCTCTCCTCATACTATTATTCTTGACATCTCTGATTAGCATATAAATAGTCGCCTAGGCCATCTCTCCTTCGAATACCCTGGATCAGTTGGGGCTGGTCCCCGGCAGGTGGCGACCGAACAGGGACCTCAGGAGGCAATACTCAAAGAGCTGAGCAGACACGAACCACGCAATCAGCAGGCAATAAGCATGGAGCTCAGCAGTGACGAATCATGCTGCTCAACTGGCAATAATCAAGCACGTGACCAGGCAGGAATCACGCAGCTCAGCTGGCAATTGTCAAGCAGATGAGCCGACAGGAATCACGCAGCTCAGCTGGCAATTGTCATGCAGATGAGCCGGCAGGAATCACGCAGCTCAGCAGGCCCTGATCACGTGACTCTGCAGGCACTGATCACGTGGCTGATCAAGTCCAGATCACGTGACTGAGCATGCACTGATCACGTGGCTATCATGCACTGATGACGTGACTGCGCATGCACTGATGACGTGGCTGATCGGGCACTGATCACATGGCTCATCATGCACTGATCACGTGTTTATCAGGCAATGATCAGTGACTGACAGGCGCTGATCATGGGACTGTGCACGCACTGATCACGTGGCTATCATGCACTGATCACGTGACTGCGCATGCACTGATGACGTGGCTGTTCGGGCACTGATCACGTGTTTATCAGGCAGTGATCAGTGACTGACAGGCGCTGATCAGGGGACTGTGCACGCACTGATCAGGTGGCTGATCAGGAACTGACCACCTGACCGCGCATGCAGTGATCACCTGGCTGGTCGTTCACTGATCACGTGTTTATCATACGGTGATCACGTGACTGAGAGGCGCTGATCACGTGACTGTGCCGTCAGTGATCACGTGGCTGAGCAGGCACTGATATCGTGACTGAGCATGCACTGATCATGTGCCGGGAGCCGGGGAGGCATTCCACTCTGGACAAAGGTCATGAGGAAGGAGGCTCGGTATACGCAAATGCGGGATCGAGCCTCAGGAGTCCACCCGGATGTTCTCGAGCATCTCCCCCAAAAAAACCGGAGTCTGCCTACTGTATTGCTTTGTGCTCTCACCTCTGATTTCACTGGGGGCTGTCCCCCACCACCATCTCGCTCTCTCTGTCAAAGAGTTAACTTACAGCTCCAATTCATAAAGTTCCTTGTCATTCTTCCCTTTAACTTCCAGCTGAGTCTCCATCTGGAGCGCGGAACCCACCACGCTTACTAATTATGCCTGGGCTGCTAAGACCCACTCGAGAAGGTGTCTAGGGTGAGGCACCTTTCGCTATTCGAGAGGGCGCCTGCGGCCTACGTAAGTGGTGCAAACTTCTTGTCTTGAAGTTTGATTGGTCTTCCGCGTAAACCAAGCTACTCAGTCTCTTTTCTCCACCGAATTTTCCTACTGAGCTCTCCTCATACTATTATTCTTGACATCTCTGATTAGCATATAAATAGTCGCCTAGGCCATCTCTCCTTCGAATACCCTGGATCAGTTGGGGCTGGTCCCCGGCAGGTGGCGACCGAACAGGGACCTCAGGAGGCAATACTCAAAGAGCTGAGCAGACACGAACCACGCAATCAGCAGGCAATAAGCATGGAGCTCAGCAGTGACGAATCATGCTGCTCAACTGGCAATAATCAAGCACGTGACCAGGCAGGAATCACGCAGCTCAGCTGGCAATTGTCAAGCAGATGAGCCGACAGGAATCACGCAGCTCAGCTGGCAATTGTCATGCAGATGAGCCGGCAGGAATCACGCAGCTCAGCAGGCCCTGATCACGTGACTCTGCAGGCACTGATCACGTGGCTGATCAAGTCCAGATCACGTGACTGAGCATGCACTGATCACGTGGCTATCATGCACTGATGACGTGACTGCGCATGCACTGATGACGTGGCTGATCGGGCACTGATCACATGGCTCATCATGCACTGATCACGTGTTTATCAGGCAATGATCAGTGACTGACAGGCGCTGATCATGGGACTGTGCACGCACTGATCACGTGGCTATCATGCACTGATCACGTGACTGCGCATGCACTGATGACGTGGCTGTTCGGGCACTGATCACGTGTTTATCAGGCAGTGATCAGTGACTGACAGGCGCTGATCAGGGGACTGTGCACGCACTGATCAGGTGGCTGATCAGGAACTGACCACCTGACCGCGCATGCAGTGATCACGTGGCTGGTCGTTCACTGATCACGTGTTTATCATACGGTGATCACGTGACTGAGAGGCGCTGATCACGTGACTGTGCCGTCAGTGATCACGTGGCTGAGCAGGCACTGATATCGTGACTGAGCATGCACTGATCATGTGCCGGGAGCCGGGGAGGCATTCCACTCTGGACAAAGGTCATGAGGAAGGAGGCTCGGCATACGCAAATGCGGGATCGAGCCTCAGGAGTCCACCCGGATATTCTCGAGCATCTCCCCCCAAAAAACCGGAGTCTGCCTACTGTATTGCTTTGTGCTCTCACCTCTGATTTCACTGGGGGCTGTCCCCCACCACCATCTCGCTCTCTCTGTCAAAGAGTTAACTTACAGCTCCAATTCATAAAGTTCCTTGTCATTCTTCCCTTTAACTTCCAGCTGAGTCTCCATCTGGAGCGCGGAACCCACCACGCTTACTAATTATGCCTGGGCTGCTAAGACCCACTCGAGAAGGTGTCTAGGGTGAGGCACCTTTCGCTATTCGAGAGGGCGCCTGCGGCCTACGTAAGTGGTGCAAACTTCTTGTCTTGAAGTTTGATTGGTCTTCCGCGTAAACCAAGCTACTCAGTCTCTTTTCTCCACCGAATTTTCCTACTGAGCTCTCCTCATACTATTATTCTTGACATCTCTGATTAGCATATAAATAGTCGCCTAGGCCATCTCTCCTTCGAATACCCTGGATCAGTTGGGGCTGGTCCCCGGCAGGTGGCGACCGAACAGGGACCTCAGGAGGCAATACTCAAAGAGCTGAGCAGACACGAACCACGCAATCAGCAGGCAATAAGCATGGAGCTCAGCAGTGACGAATCATGCTGCTCAACTGGCAATAATCAAGCACGTGACCAGGCAGGAATCACGCAGCTCAGCTGGCAATTGTCAAGCAGATGAGCCGACAGGAATCACGCAGCTCAGCTGGCAATTGTCATGCAGATGAGCCGGCAGGAATCACGCAGCTCAGCAGGCCCTGATCACGTGACTCTGCAGGCACTGATCACGTGGCTGATCAAGTCCAGATCACGTGACTGAGCATGCACTGATCACGTGGCTATCATGCACTGATGACGTGACTGCGCATGCACTGATGACGTGGCTGATCGGGCACTGATCACATGGCTCATCATGCACTGATCACGTGTTTATCAGGCAATGATCAGTGACTGACAGGCGCTGATCATGGGACTGTGCACGCACTGATCACGTGGCTATCATGCACTGATCACGTGACTGCGCATGCACTGATGACGTGGCTGTTCGGGCACTGATCACGTGTTTATCAGGCAGTGATCAGTGACTGACAGGCGCTGATCAGGGGACTGTGCACGCACTGATCAGGTGGCTGATCAGGAACTGACCACCTGACCGCGCATGCAGTGATCACGTGGCTGGTCGTTCACTGATCACGTGTTTATCATACGGTGATCACGTGACTGAGAGGCGCTGATCACGTGACTGTGCCGTCAGTGATCACGTGGCTGAGCAGGCACTGATATCGTGACTGAGCATGCACTGATCATGTGCCGGGAGCCGGGGAGGCATTCCACTCTGGACAAAGGTCATGAGGAAGGAGGCTCGGCATACGCAAATGCGGGATCGAGCCTCAGGAGTCCACCCGGATGTTCTCGAGCATCTCCCCCCAAAAAAACCGGAGTCTGCCTACTGTATTGCTTTGTGCTCTCACCTCTGATTTCACTGGGGGCTGTCCCCCACCACCATCTCGCTCTCTCTGTCAAAGAGTTAACTTACAGCTCCAATTCATAAAGTTCCTTGTCATTCTTCCCTTTAACTTCCAGCTGAGTCTCCATCTGGAGCGCGGAACCCACCACGCTTACTAATTATGCCTGGGCTGCTAAGACCCACTCGAGAAGGTGTCTAGGGTGAGGCACCTTTCGCTATTCGAGAGGGCGCCTGCGGCCTACGTAAGTGGTGCAAACTTCTTGTCTTGAAGTTTGATTGGTCTTCCGCGTAAACCAAGCTACTCAGTCTCTTTTCTCCACCGAATTTTCCTACTGAGCTCTCCTCATACTATTATTCTTGACATCTCTGATTAGCATATAAATAGTCGCCTAGGCCATCTCTCCTTCGAATACCCTGGATCAGTTGGGGCTGGTCCCCGGCAGGTGGCGACCGAACAGGGACCTCAGGAGGCAATACTCAAAGAGCTGAGCAGACACGAACCACGCAATCAGCAGGCAATAAGCATGGAGCTCAGCAGTGACGAATCATGCTGCTCAACTGGCAACAATCAAGCACGTGACCAGGCAGGAATCACGCAGCTCAGCTGGCAATTGTCAAGCAGATGAGCCGACAGGAATCACGCAGCTCAGCTGGCAATTGTCATGCAGATGAGCCGGCAGGAATCACGCAGCTCAGCAGGCCCTGATCACGTGACTCTGCAGGCACTGATCACGTGGCTGATCAAGTCCAGATCACGTGACTGAGCATGCACTGATCACGTGGCTATCATGCACTGATGACGTGACTGCGCATGCACTGATGACGTGGCTGATCGGGCACTGATCACATGGCTCATCATGCACTGATCACGTGTTTATCAGGCAATGATCAGTGACTGACAGGCGCTGATCATGGGACTGTGCACGCACTGATCACGTGGCTATCATGCACTGATCACGTGACTGCGCATGCACTGATGACGTGGCTGTTCGGGCACTGATCACGTGTTTATCAGGCAGTGATCAGTGACTGACAGGCGCTGATCAGGGGACTGTGCACGCACTGATCAGGTGGCTGATCAGGAACTGACCACCTGACCGCGCATGCAGTGATCACGTGGCTGGTCGTTCACTGATCACGTGTTTATCATACGGTGATCACGTGACTGAGAGGCGCTGATCACGTGACTGTGCCGTCAGTGATCACGTGGCTGAGCAGGCACTGATATCGTGACTGAGCATGCACTGATCATGTGCCGGGAGCCGGGGAGGCATTCCACTCTGGACAAAGGTCATGAGGAAGGAGGCTCGGCATACGCAAATGCGGGATCGAGCCTCAGGAGTCCACCCGGATGTTCTCGAGCATCTCCCCCCAAAAAAACCGGAGTCTGCCTACTGTATTGCTTTGTGCTCTCACCTCTGATTTCACTGGGGGCTGTCCCCCACCACCATCTCGCTCTCTCTGTCAAAGAGTTAACTTACAGCTCCAATTCATAAAGTTCCTTGTCATTCTTCCCTTTAACTTCCAGCTGAGTCTCCATCTGGAGCGCGGAACCCACCACGCTTACTAATTATGCCTGGGCTGCTAAGACCCACTCGAGAAGGTGTCTAGGTGAGGCACCTTTCGCTATTCGAGAGGGCGCCTGCGGCCTACGTAAGTGGTGCAAACTTCTGTCTTGAAGTTTGATTGGTCTTCCGCGTAAACCAAGCTACTCAGTCTCTTTTCTCCACCGAATTTTCCTACTGAGCTCTCCTCATACTATTATTCTTGACATCTCTGATTAGCATATAAATAGTCGCCTAGGCCATCTCTCCTTCGAATACCCTGGATCAGTTGGGGCTGGTCCCCGGCAGGTGGCGACCGAACAGGGACCTCAGGAGGCAATACTCAAAGAGCTGAGCAGACACGAACCACGCAATCAGCAGGCAATAAGCATGGAGCTCAGCAGTGACGAATCATGCTGCTCAACTGGCAATAATCAAGCACGTGACCAGGCAGGAATCACGCAGCTCAGCTGGCAATTGTCAAGCAGATGAGCCGACAGGAATCACGCAGCTCAGATGGCAATTGTCATGCAGATGAGCCGGCAGGAATCACGCAGCTCAGCAGGCCCTGATCACGTGACTCTGCAGGCACTGATCACGTGGCTGATCAAGTCCAGATCACGTGACTGAGCATGCACTGATCACGTGGCTATCATGCACTGATGACGTGACTGCGCATGCACTGATGACGTGGCTGATCGGGCACTGATCACATGGCTCATCATGCACTGATCACGTGTTTATCAGGCAATGATCAGTGACTGACAGGCGCTGATCATGGGACTGTGCACGCACTGATCACGTGGCTATCATGCACTGATCACGTGACTGCGCATGCACTGATGACGTGGCTGTTCGGGCACTGATCACGTGTTTATCAGGCAGTGATCAGTGACTGACAGGCGCTGATCAGGGACTGTGCACGCACTGATCAGGTGGCTGATCAGGAACTGACCACCTGACCGCGCATGCAGTGATCACGTGGCTGGTCGTTCACTGATCACGTGTTTATCATACGGTGATCACGTGACTGAGAGGCGCTGATCACGTGACTGTGCCGTCAGTGATCACGTGGCTGAGCAGGCACTGATATCGTGACTGAGCATGCACTGATCATGTGCCGGGAGCCGGGGAGGCATTCCACTCTGGACAAAGGTCATGAGGAAGGAGGCTCGGCATACGCAAATGCGGGATCGAGCCTCAGGAGTCCACCCGGATATTCTCGAGCATCTCCCCCAAAAAACCGGAGTCTGCCTACTGTATTGCTTTGTGCTCTCACCTCTGATTTCACTGGGGGCTGTCCCCCACCACCATCTCGCTCTCTCTGTCAAAGAGTTAACTTACAGCTCCAATTCATAAAGTTCCTTGTCATTCTTCCCTTTAACTTCCAGCTGAGTCTCCATCTGGAGCGCGGAACCCACCACGCTTACTAATTATGCCTGGGCTGCTAAGACCCACTCGAGAAGGTGTCTAGGTGAGGCACCTTTCGCTATTCGAGAGGGCGCCTGCGGCCTACGTAAGTGGTGCAAACTTCTTGTCTTGAAGTTTGATTGGTCTTCCGCGTAAACCAAGCTACTCAGTCTCTTTTCTCCACCGAATTTTCCTACTGAGCTCTCCTCATACTATTATTCTTGACATCTCTGATTAGCATATAAATAGTCGCCTAGGCCATCTCTCCTTCGAATACCCTGGATCAGTTGGGGCTGGTCCCCGGCAGGTGGCGACCGAACAGGGACCTCAGGAGGCGATACTCAAAGAGCTGAGCAGACACGAACCACGCAATCAGCAGGCAATAAGCATGGAGCTCAGCAGTGACGAATCATGCTGCTCAACTGGCAATAATCAAGCACGTGACCAGGCAGGAATCACGCAGCTCAGCTGGCAATTGTCAAGCAGATGAGCCGACAGGAATCACGCAGCTCAGATGGCAATTGTCATGCAGATGAGCCGGCAGGAATCACGCAGCTCAGCAGGCCCTGATCACGTGACTCTGCAGGCACTGATCACGTGGCTGATCAAGTCCAGATCACGTGACTGAGCATGCACTGATCACGTGGCTATCATGCACTGATGACGTGACTGCGCATGCACTGATGACGTGGCTGTTCGGGCACTGATCACGTGTTTATCAGGCAGTGATCAGTGACTGACAGGCGCTGATCAGGGGACTGTGCACGCACTGATCAGGTGGCTGATCAGGAACTGACCACCTGACCGCGCATGCAGTGATCACGTGGCTGGTCGTTCACTGATCACGTGTTTATCATACGGTGATCACGTGACTGAGAGGCGCTGATCACGTGACTGTGCCGTCAGTGATCACGTGGCTGAGCAGGCACTGATATCGTGACTGAGCATGCACTGATCATGTGCCGGGAGCCGGGAGGCATTCCACTCTGGACAAAGGTCATGAGGAAGGAGGCTCGGCATACGCAAATGCGGGATCGAGCCTCAGGAGTCCACCCGGATATTCTCGAGCATCTCCCCCCAAAAAAACCGGAGTCTGCCTACTGTATTGCTTTGTGCTCTCACCTCTGATTTCACTGGGGGCTGTCCCCCACCACCATCTCGCTCTCTCTGTCAAAGAGTTAACTTACAGCTCCAATTCATAAAGTTCCTTGTCATTCTTCCCTTTAACTTCCAGCTGAGTCTCCATCTGGAGCGCGGAACCCACCACGCTTACTAATTATGCCTGGGCTGCTAAGACCCACTCGAGAAGGTGTCTAGGGTGAGGCACCTTTCGCTATTCGAGAGGGCGCCTGCGGCCTACGTAAGTGGTGCAAACTTCTTGTCTTGAAGTTTGATTGGTCTTCCGCGTAAACCAAGCTACTCAGTCTCTTTTCTCCACCGAATTTTCCTACTGAGCTCTCCTCATACTATTATTCTTGACATCTCTGATTAGCATATAAATAGTCGCCTAGGCCATCTCTCCTTCGAATACCCTGGATCAGTTGGGGCTGGTCCCCGGCAGGTGGCGACCGAACAGGGACCTCAGGAGGCAATACTCAAAGAGCTGAGCAGACACGAACCACGCAATCAGCAGGCAATAAGCATGGAGCTCAGCAGTGACGAATCATGCTGCTCAACTGGCAATAATCAAGCACGTGACCAGGCAGGAATCACGCAGCTCAGCTGGCAATTGTCAAGCAGATGAGCCGACAGGAATCACGCAGCTCAGCTGGCAATTGTCATGCAGATGAGCCGGCAGGAATCACGCAGCTCAGCAGGCCCTGATCACGTGACTCTGCAGGCACTGATCACGTGGCTGATCAAGTCCAGATCACGTGAGCTGAGATCACTGCACTGATCACGTGGCTGATCATGCACTGATGACGTGACGTGATCACTGATCAGGCATGATCACTGATGACGTGATCATGCTGTGATCGGGATCACGTGATCACTGATCAGTGCTGACATGATCATGCACTGATCACGTGTATTATGATCAGGGCAGTGATCAGTGACTGACAGGCATGCTGACTGATCATGGGACTGTTCACGCACATGATCACTGATCACTGTGGCAGATCAGTGGCACATGCATCACGTGACTGCGCATGCACTGATGACGTGGCTGTTCGGGCACTGATCACGGGTTTATCAGGCAGTGATCAGTGACTGACAGGCGCTGATCAGGGACAGTGCACGCACTGATCAGGTGGCTGATCAGGAACTGACCACCTGACCGCGCATGCAGTGATCACGTGGCTGGTCGCTCACTGATCACGTGTTTATCATACGGTGACCACGTGACTGAGAGGCGCTGATCACGTGACTGTGCCGTCAGTGATCACGTGGCTGAGCATGCACTGATATCGTGACTGAGCATGCACTGATCATGTGCCGGGAGCCGGGGAGGCATTCCACTCTGGACAAAGGTCATGAGGAAGGAGGCTCGGCATACGCAAATGCGGGATCGAGCCTCAGGAGTCCACCCGGATATTCTCGAGCATCTCCCCAAAAAACCGGAGTCTGCCTACTGTATTGCTTTGTGCTCACCTCTGATTTCACTGGGGGCTGTCCCCCACCACCGTCTCGCTCTCTCTGTCAAAGAGTTAACTTACAGCTCCAATTCATAAAGTTCCTTGTCATTCTTCCCTTTAACTTCCAGCTGAGTCTCCATCTGGAGCGCGGAACCCACCACGCTTACTAATTATGCCTGGGCTGCTAAGACCCCCTCGAGAAGGTGTCTAGGGTGAGGCACCTTTCGCTATTCGAGAGGGCGCCTGCGGCCTACGTAAGTGGTGCAAACTTCTTGTCTTGAAGTTTGATTGGTCTTCCGCGTAAACCAAGCTACTCAGTCTCTTTTCTCCTCCGAATTTTCCTACTGAGCTCTCCTCATACTATTATTCTTGACATCTCTGATTAGCATATAAATAGTCGCCTAGGCCATCTCTCCTTCGAATACCCTGGATCAGTTGGGGCTGGTCCCCGGCAGGTGGCGACCGAACAGGGACCTCAGGAGGCGATACTCAAAGAGCTGAGCAGACACGAACCACGCAATCAGCAGGCAATAAGCATGGAGCTCAGCAGTGACGAATCATGCTGCTCAACTGGCAATAATCAAGCACGTGACCAGGCAGGAATCACGCAGCTCAGCTGGCAATTGTCAAGCAGATGAGCCGACAGGAATCACGCAGCTCAGATGGCAATTGTCATGCAGATGAGCGGCAGGAATCACGCAGCTCAGCAGGCCCCGATCACGTGACTCTGCAGGCACTGATCACGTGGCTGATCAAGTCCAGATCACGTGACTGAGCATGCACTGATCACGTGGCTATCATGCACTGATGACGTGACTGCGCATGCACTGATGACGTGGCTGTTCGGGCACTGATCACGTGTTTATCAGGCAGTGATCAGTGACTGACAGGCGCTGATCAGGGACTGTGCACGCACTGATCAGGTGGCTGATCAGGAACTGACCACCTGACCGCGCATGCAGTGATCACGTGGCTGGTCGTTCACTGATCACGTGTTTATCATAGGGTGATCACGTGACTGAGAGGTGCTGATCACGTGACTGTGCCATCAGTGATCACGTGGCTGAGCAGGCACTGATACGGTGACTGAGCATGCACTGATCATGTGCCGGGAGCCGGGGAGGCATTCCACTCTGGACAAAGGTCATGAGGAAGGAGGCTCGGCATACGCAAATGCGGGATCGAGCCTCAGGAGTCCACCCGGATATTCTCGAGCATCTCCACCCCAAAAAATCCGGAGTCTGCCTACTGTATTGCTTTGTGCTCCCACCTCTGATTTCACTGGGGGCTGTCCTCCACCACCATCTCGCTCTCTGTCAAAGAGTTAACTTTGAGCTCCAATTCATAAAGTTCCTTGTCATTCTTCCCTTTAACTTCCAGCTGAGTCTCCATCTGGAGCGCGGAACCCACCACGCTTACTAATTATGCCTGGGCTGCTAAGACCCACTCGAGAAGGTGTCTAGGGTGAGGCACCTTTGGCTATTCGAGAGGGCGCCTGCGGCCTACGTAAGTGGTGCAAACTTCTTGTCTTGAAGTTTGATTGGTCTTCCGCGTAAACCAAGCTACTCAGTCTCTTTTCTCCACTGAATTTTCCTACTGAGCTCTCCTCATACTATTATTCTTGACATCTCTGATTAGCATATAAATAGTCGCCTAGGCCATCTCTCCTTCGAATACCCTGGATCAGTTGGGGCTGGTCCCCGGCAGGTGGCGACCGAACAGGGACCTCAGGAGGCAATACTCAAAGAGCTGAGCAGACACGAACCACGCAATCAGCAGGCATAAGCATGGAGCTCAGCAGTGACGAATCATGCTGCTCAACTGGCAATAATCAAGCACGTGACCAGGCAGGAATCACGCAGCTCAGCTGGCAATTGTCAAGCAGATGAGCCGACAGAATCACGCAGCTCAGCTGGCAATTGTCATGCAGATGAGCCGGCAGGAATCACGCAGCTCAGCAGGCCCTGATCACGTGACTCTGCAGGCACTGATCACGTGGCTGATCAAGTCCAGATCACGTGACTGAGCATGCACTGATCACGTGGCTATCATGCACTGATGACGTGACTGCGCATGCACTGATGACGTGGCTGATCGGGCACTGATCACATGGCTCATCATGCACTGATCACGTTTATCAGGCAATGATCAGTGACTGACAGGCGCTGATCATGGGACTGTGCACGCACTGATCACGTGGCTATCATGCACTGATCACGTGACCGCGCATGCACTGATGACGTGGCTGTTCGCACTGATCACGGTTTATCAGGCAGTGATCAGTGACTGACAGGCGCTGATCAGGGGACTGTGCACGCACTGATCAGGTGGCTGATCAGGAACTGACCACCTGACCGCGCATGCAGTGATCACGTGGCTGTCGTTCACTGATCACGTGTTTATCATACGGTGATCACGTGACTGAGAGGCGCTGATCACGTGACTGTGCCGTCAGTGATCACGTGGCTGAGCAGGCACTGATATCGTGACTGAGCATGCACTGATCATGTGCCGGGAGCCGCGGAGGCATTCCACTCTGGACAAAGGTCATGAGGAAGGAGGCTCGGCATACGCAAATGCGGGATCGAGCCTCAGGAGTCCACCCGGATATTCTCGAGCATCCCCCCAAAAACCGGAGTCTGCCTACTGTATTGCTTTGTGCTCTCACCTCTGATTTCACTGGGGCTGTCCCCCACCACCATCTCGCTCTCTCTGTCAAAGAGTTAACTTACAGCTCCAATTCATAAAGTTCCTTGTCATTCTTCCCTTTAACTTCCAGCTGAGTCTCCATCTGGAGCGCGGAACCCACCACGCTTACTAATTATGCCTGGGCTGCTAAGACCCACTGAGAAGGTGTCTAGGGTGAGGCACCTTTCGCTATTCGAGAGGGCGCCTGCGGCCTACGTAAGTGGTGCAAACTTCTTGTCTTGAAGTTTGATTGGTCTTCCTGAAACCAAGCTACTCAGTCTCTTTTCTCCACCGAATTTTCCTACTGAGCTCTCCTCATACTATTATTCTTGACATCTCTGATTAGCATATAAATAGTCGCCTAGGCCATCTCTCCTTCGAATACCCTGGATCAGTTGGGGCTGGTCCCCGGCAGGTGGCGACCGAACAGGGACCTCAGGAGGCAATACTCAAAGAGCTGAGCAGACACGAACCACGCAATCAGCAGGCAATAAGCATGGAGCTCAGCAGTGACGAATCATGCTGCTCAACTGGCAATAATCAAGCACGTGACCAGGCAGGAATCACGCAGCTCAGCTGGCAATTGTCAAGCAGATGAGCCGACAGGAATCACGCAGCTCAGCTGGCAATTGTCATGCAGATGAGCCGGCAGGAATCACGCAGCTCAGCAGGCCCTGATCACGTGACTCTGCAGGCACTGATCACGTGGCTGATCAAGTCCAGATCACGTGACTGAGCATGCACTGATCACGTGGCTATCATGCACTGATGACGTGACTGCGCATGCACTGATGACGTGGCTGATCGGGCACTGATCACATGGCTCATCATGCACTGATCACGTGTTTATCAGGCAATGATCAGTGACTGACAGGCGCTGATCATGGGACTGTCACGCACTGATCACGTGGCTATCATGCACTGATCACGTGACTGCGCATGCACTGATGACGTGGCTGTTCGGGCACTGATCACGTGTTTATCAGGCAGTGATCAGTGACTGACAGGCGCTGATCAGGGGCTGCACGCACTGATCAGGTGGCTGATCAGGAACTGACCACCTGACCGCGCATGCAGTGATCGCGTGGCTGGTCGTTCACTGATCACGTGATTATCATCCGGTGATCACGTGACTGAGAGGCGCTGATCACGTGACTGCCGTCAGTGATCACGTGGCTGAGCAGGCACTGATATCGTGACTGAGCATGCACTGATCATGTGCCGGGAGCCGGGGAGGCATTCCACTCTGGACAAAGGTCATGAGGAAGGAGGCTCGGCATACGCAAATGCGGGATCGAGCCTCAGGAGTCCACCCGGATATTCTCGAGCATCTCCCCCCCAAAAACCGGAGTCTGCCTACTGTATTGCTTTGTGCTCTCACCTCTGATTTCACTGGGGCTGTCCCCCACTACCATCTCGCTCTCTCTGTCAAAGAGTTAACTTAGAGCTCCAATTCATAAAGTTCCTTGTCATTCTTCTCTTTAACTTCCAGCTGAGTCTCCATCTGGAGCGCGGAACCCACCACGCTTACTAATTATGCCTGGGCTGCTAAGACCCACTCGAGAAGGTGTCTAGGGTGAGGCACCTATCGCTATTCGAGAGGGCGCCTGCGGCCTACGTAAGTGGTGCAAACTTCTTGTCTTGAAGTTTGATTGGTCTTCCGCGTAAACCAAGCTACTCAGTCTCTTTTCTCCACCGAATTTTCCTACTGAGCTCTCCTCATACTATTATTCTTGACATCTCTGATTAGCATATAAATAGTCGCCTAGGCCATCTCTCCTTCGAATACCCTGGATCAGTTGGGGCTGGTCCCCGGCAGGTGGCGACCGAACAGGGACCTCAGGAGGCAATACTCAAAGAGCTGAGCAGACACGAACCACGCAATCAGCAGGCAATAAGCATGGGCTCAGCAGTGACGAATCATGCTGCTCAACTGCAATAATCAAGCACGTGACCAGGCAGGAACCGCAGCTCAGCTGGCAATTGTCAAGCAGATGAGCCGACAGGAATCACGCAGCTCAGCATGGCAATTGCCATGCAGATGAGCCGGCAGGAATCACGCAGCTCAGCAGGCCCTGATCACGTGACTCTCAGGCACTGATCACGTGGCTGATCATGTACTGATCACGTGGCTGAGCATGCACTGATCACGTGGCTATCATGCACTGATCATGTGGCTGATCATGCACTGATCACGTGGCTCATCATACACCGATCACGTGCTCATGCAATGATCAGTGACTGATCAGGCACTGATCACGATCATGTGCACGCACTGATCACGTGGCTAATCATGCACTGATCACATGACTGCCCATGCACTGATCACGTGGATGATCATCACTGATCACGTGTTGATCATGCACTGATCACGTGACTGAGATGCACTGATCCCGTGACTGTGCTGTCAGTGATCACGTGACTTAGCAGGCGCTGATCATGTGACTGATCATGCGCTGATCATGTGCTATCAACACTGGAGGCATTCCACTCTGGACAAAGGTCAAAGAGGAAGTAGGCTCAAACAGTCAGCGCAAATCATGGAACTCAGCCTGAGGAATCATGCTGCTCAGCTGGATATAATCAAGCAGCTGAGCAGGCAGAAAACGCAGACAGCTGGCAATTGTATGGCATCGTGCGCTCACCGCTGATTGTCACAGATGGCAGACAGGAATCACGCAGCTCAGCAGGCCCTGATCAATGAGTGCACTTTCACCTCTGATTCATACAGATCCGTGATTGTCATTCATCACTTGGATATCATGCAGCTGAGTCACCATCTGCAGATCACGGATTACCCAGCACGATCACTAATTATGCCTGGGCTGCTATGATGCACTCGAGAAGGTGACTAGGATCATGCACCGTAGCTATTTGAAGGGCACTTGCGGCCTACTTGAGTCGTGCACTCATCTGGTCGTGAAGTTTGAATGGGCTATCATGCGTACACCACATGCTACTGAGTCACGTTTCATGCACTGATTCACGTGACTGACCATGCACTGATCATACTATTATGCACTGATCACGTTGCTGATCATGCACTGATCACGTGGATATCATGCACTGCTTACCTGACTGATCATGCAATGATCACGTAGCTACCATGTACTGGTCACGTGACTGATCATGCACTGATCACGTAATTGATCATGCACTGGTCATGTGGCTGATCATGCACTGATCACGTGACTGATCATGCACTGATCACGTGACTGATCATGCACTGATCACGTGACTGATCATGCACTGATCACGTGGCTATCATGCAGTGATCACGTGGCTATTATGCACAGATCACGTGGCTGATCATGCAATGATCACGTAGTTACCATGTACTGGTCACGTGACTGATCATGCACTGATCACGTGGCTGATCATGCACTGATCACGTGGCTGATCATGCACTGATCACGTGACTGATCATGCACAGATCACGTGGATATCATGCACTGATCACGTGTTTGATCATACACTGTTCACGTGTGTGACCATGCACTGCTCACGTGGCTGAACATGCACTGTTCACGTGGCTTATCACACACCTGTCACGTGACTGATCATGCACTGATCACGTGTCACTCATGCACTGATCACGTGGCTGATCATATTCTGCTCACGTAACTGATCATGCACACATCACGTGGCTATCATGCACTTCTCACCTGGCTGGTCATGCAATGTTCACGTGGCTACCATATACTGGTCACGTGACTGATCATGCTCAGATCACGTAAATGATCATTCACTGTTCAGTTGACTGATCATGTACTGATCACGTGACTGATCATGCACTGATCACGTGGCTATCATGCACTGCTCACGTGGCTGATCATGCAATGATCACGTAGCGACCATGTACTGGTCACGTGACTGATCATGCACTGATCACGTAATTAATCCTGCACTGATCATCTGACTCATCATGCACTGATCACGTGGCTGATCACACACGTGTCACGTGACTGATCATGCACTGATCACGTGGCTATCATGCACTGATCACGTGGCTGATCATGCACTGATCACGTGGATATCATGCACTGATCACGTGGCTGATCACACGTATCACATGACTGATCATGCACTGATCACGTGGCTATCATGCACAGATCCGTGGCTGATCACGCAGCTACATCTGGTCACGTGACTGATCAAGCACTGATCACGTAATTGATCATGCAGATCACGTGGTTGATCATGCAGTGATCACGTGACTGATCATGCACTGATCACGTGACTGATCATGCACTGATCACGTGGCTCTCATGCACTGATCACGTGGCTGATCATGCACTGATCACGTAGATACCATGCACTGGTCACGTGACTGATCATGCACTGATCACGTAATTGACCATTCACTGATCATGTGGCTGATCATGCACTGATCACGTGACTGATCATGCACTGATCACGTGGCTGATCATGCACTGTTCACGTGGCTTATCACACACCTGTCACGTGACTGATCATGCACTGATCACGTGGCACTCATGCACTGATCACGTGGCTGATCATACACTGATCACGTAACTGATCATGCACACATCACGTGGCTATCATGCACTGATCACGTGGCTGGTCATGCACTGATCACGCAGCTACCATGTACTGGTCACGTGACTGATCATGCACTGATCACGTAATTGATCATGCACTGATCACGTGGCTGATCATGCACTGATCACGTGGCTGATCATGCACTTATCACGTGGCTGATCATGCACTGATCACGTGGCTACCATGTACTGGTCACGTGACTGATCATACACTGATCACGTGACTGATCATGCACTGATCACGTGGCTATCATGCACTGATCACGTGGCTGATCATGCACTGATCACGTCTGATCATGCACTGATCACGTGGCTGCTCATGCACTGATCACGTGGCTGATCATGCACTGATCACGTGGCTGATCATGCACTGATCACGTGGCTGATCATCCACTGATCACGTGACTGATCATGCACTGATCACGTGACTGATCATGCACTGATCACGTGGCTATCATGCACTGATCACGTGCCTGCTCATGCACTGATCACGTGACTGATCATGCACTGAACACGTGACTGATCATGCACTGATCACGTGGCTATCATGCACTGCTCACGTGGCTGATCATGCACTGATCACGTAGCTACCATGCACCGGTCAGGTGACTGATCATACACCCATCAGGTGACGGATCATGCACTGATCACGTGGCTGATCATGCACTGATACCGTGACTGATCATGGACTGATCACATGACTATCATGTAGTGATCACGTGACTTAATGGCGCTGATCATGTGCTGATCATGTTTGGTGTCATACACTGATCATGTGCCTCTGGAGGCAATAAACAAAGAGCTGAGTAGGCAGGAATCAAACAGTCAGCAGGCAATAATCATGGAACTCAGCTGTGAGAAATCATGCTGCTCAGCTGGCAATAATCAAGCAGCTGAGCAGGCAGGAATTACGCAGCACAGGTGGCAATTGTCAAGCAGATGACAGGCAGGAATCGTGCAGCTCAGCTGGCAATTGTCAAGCAGATGAGCAGACAGTAATCACGCAGCTCAGCAGGCCCTGATCACGTGACTGAGCATGCACTGTTCACCTGGCTGATCATACACTTATCACGTGAATGATCATGCATTGATCACGTGGCTATCATGCACTGATCACGTGGCACTCATGCACTGATCACGTGATTGCGCATGCACTGCTCACGTAATTGTATGCACTGCTGACGTGGCTATCATGCACTGATCATGTGACTGATCATGCACTGATCACGTAGCTATCTTGCACTGATCACTTGGCTGATCATGCACTCATCACGGGACTGATCGTGCACTGATTAAGGCGCTATCATGCATTGACTACATGACTCCACATGCACTGATCACGTGAATGATCATGCACTGATCACGTGACTGACCATGCACTGATCACGTGACTGATTATGCACTGATCACGTGGCTGATCATGCACTGATCACGTGGCTATCATGCACTGCTCACGTGGCTGATCATGCAATGATCACGTAGCTACCATGTACTGGTCACGTGACTGATCATGCACTGATCACGTAATTGATCATGCACTGGTCATGTGGCTGATCATGCACTGATCACGTGACTGATCATGCACTGATCACGTGACTGATCATGCACTGATCACGTGACTGATCATGCACTGATCACGTGGCTATCATGCAGTGATCACGTGGCTATCATGCACAGATCACGTGGCTGATCATGCAATGATCACGTAGCTACCATATACTGGTCACGTGACTGATCATGCACTGATCACGTGGCTGATCATGCACTGATCACGTGACTGATCATGCACTGTTCACGAGACTCATCATGCACTGATCACGTGGATATCATGCACTGATCACGTGTTTGATCATACACTGTTCACGTGTCTGACCATGCACTGCTCACGTGGCTGAACATGCACTGTTCACGTGGCTTACCACACACCTGTCACGTGACTGATCATGCACTGATCACGTGGCACTCATGCACTGATCACGTGGCTGATCATACTCTGCTCACGTAACTGATCATGCACACATCACGTGGCTATCATGCACTTCTCACCTGGCTGGTCATGCAATGTTCACGTAGCTACCATATACTGGTCACGTGACTGATCATGCTCAGATCACGTGAATGATCATGCACTGTTCAGTTGACTGATCATGTACTGATCACGTGACTGATCATGCACTGATCACGTGGCTATCATGCACTGCTCTCGTGGCTGATCATGCAATGATCACGTAGCAACCATGTACTGGTCACGTGACTGATCATGCACTGATCACGTAATTAATCCTGCACTGATCACCTGACTCATCATGCACTGATCACGTGGCTGATCACACACGTATCACGTGACTGATCATGCACTGATCACGTGGCTATCATGCACTAATCACGTGGCTATCATTCACTGATCACGTGGATATCATGCACTGATCACGTGGCTGATCACACACGTATCACATGACTGATCATGCACTGATCACGTGGCTATCATGCACTGATCACGTGGCTGATCATGCAATGATCACGTAGCTACCATGTACTGGTCACGTGACTGATCATGCACTGATCACGTAATTGATCATGCACTGATCACGTGGCTGATCATGCACTGAACACGTGGCTGATCATGCACTGATCACGTGACTGATCATGCACTGATCACGTGGCTATCATGCACTGCTAACTTGGCTGATCATGCAATGATCACGCAGCTACCATGTACTGGTCACGTGACTGATCATGCACTGATGACGTAATTGATCATGCACTGATCACGTGGCTGATCATGCACTGATCACGTGACTGATCATGCACTGATCGCGTGGCTATCATGCACTGATCACGTGGCTATCATACACTGTCACGTGACTGATCATGCACTGATCACGTGGCATCATGCACTGATCACGTGGCTGATCATACACTGTTCACGTGACTGATCATGCACAGATCAGGTGGCTATCATGCACTGATCACTTGGCTGGTCATACACTGATCACGCAGCTACCATGTACTGGTCACGTGACTGATCATGCACTGATAACGTGACTGATCATGCACTGATCACGTGGCTGATCATGCACTGATCACGTGGCTATCATGCACTTATCACGTGGCTGGTCATACACTGATCATATGGCTACCATGTACCGGTCACGTGAATGATCATACACCCATCAGGTGACTGATCATGCACTGATCACGTGGCTATCATGCACTGACCACGAGACTGAAAATGCACTGATCACGTCTAATCATGCACTGATCACATGACTGCCCATGCACTGATCACGTGGCTGATCATACACTAATCATGTGACAGATCATGCACTGATCACGTGGCTGATCATGCACTGATACCGTGACTGAGCATGGACTGATCACATGACTATCATGTAGTGATCACGTGACTTAATGGCGCTGATCATGTGACTGATCATGCGCTGATCATGTTTGCTATCATACACTGATCATGTGCCTCTGGAGGCAATAAACAAAGAGCTGAGTAGGCACGAATCAAACAGTCAGCAGGCAATAATCATGGAACTCAGCTGTGAGGAATCATGCTGCTCAGCTGGCAATAATCAAGCAGCTGAGCAGGCAGGAATTACGCAGCACAGCTGGCAATTGTCAAGCAGATGACAGGCAGGAATCGTGCAGCTCAGCTGGCAATTGTCAAGCAGATGAGCAGACAGTAATCACGCAGCTCAGCAGGCCCTGATCACGTGACTGAGCATGCACTGTTCACGTGGCTGATCATACACTGATCACGTGATTGATCATGCACTGATCACTTGGATATCATGCACTGATCACGTGGCATCATGCACTGATCACGTGACTGAGCATGCACTGATCACGTGGCTGATCATGCACTGCTCACGTGGCTGATCATGCACTGATCACGTGACTGATCATGCACTGATCACGTGGCTATCATGCACTGATCACGTGGCTGATCATGCACTGATCACGGGACTGATCATGCACTGAATCAGGCGCTATCATGCATTGATTCATGGCTCCTCATGCACTGATCACGTGACTGATCATGCACTGATCACGTGACTGACCATGCACTGATCACGTGACTGATCATGCACTGATCACGTTGCTGATCATGCACTGATCACGTGGCTATCATGCACTGCTCACGTGGCTGATCATGCAATGATCACGTAGCTACCATGTACTGGTCACGTGACTGATCATGCACTGATCACGTAATTGATCATGCACTGGTCACGTGGCTGATCATGCACTGATCACGTGGCTGATCATGCACTGATCACGTGACTGATCATGCACTGATCACGTGACTGATCATGCACTGATCACGTGGCTGATCATGCACTGATCACGTGGCTGATCATGCACTGATCACGTGGCTGATCATGCACTGATCACGTAGTGACCATGCACTGGTCACGTGACTGATCATGCACTGATCACGTGGCTGATCATGCACTGATCACGTGACTGATCATGCACTGATCACGTGACTGATCATGCACTGATCACGTGGCTGATCATGCACTGATCACGTGGCTGATCATGCACTGTTCACGTGAGTGACCATGCACTGCTCACGTGGCTGATCATGCACTGTTCACGTGGCTTACCATGCACTGATCACGTGACTGATCATGCACTGATCACGTGGCACTCATGCACTGATCACGTGGCTGATCATACACTGCTCACGTAACTGATCATGCACAGATCACGTGGCTATCATGCACTTCTCACCTGGCTGGTCATGCAATGTTCACGTAGCTACCATGTACTGGTCACGTGACTCATCATGCACTGATCACGTAACTGATCATGCACTGTTCACGTGACTGATCATGCACTGATCACGTGACTGATCATGCACTGATCACGTGGCTATCATGCACTGCTCACGTGGCTGATCATGCAATGATCACGTAGCTACCATGTACTGGTCACGTGACTGATCATGCACTGATCACGTAATTAATCCTGCACTGATCATGTGGCTGATCATGCACTGATCACGTGGCTGATCACACACTGATCACGTGACTGATCATGCACTGATCACGTGGCTGATCATGCACTGATCACGTGGCTGATCATTCACTGATCACGTGGCTATCATGCACTGATCACGTGGCTGATCACGCACGTATCACGTGACTGATCATGCACTGATCACGTGGCTATCATGCACTGATCACGTGGCTGATCATGCAATGATCACGTGGCTACCATGTACTGGTCACGTGGCTGATCATGCACTGATCACGTGACTGATCATGCACTGATCACGTGGCTGATCATGCAGTGATCACGTGAATAATCATGCACTGATCACGTGACTGGTCATGCACTGATCACGTGGCTCTCATGCACTGATAACTTGGCTGATCATGCAATGATCACATAGCTACCATGTACTGGTCACGTGACTGATCATGCACTGATGACGTAATTGATCATTCACTGATCACGTGGCTGATCATGCACTGATCACGTGACTGATCATGCACTGATCACGTAGCTGAACATGCACTGTTCACGTGGCTTATCACACACCTGATCACGTGACTGATTATGCACTGATCACGTGGCACTCATGCACTGATCACGTGGCTGATCATATTCTGATCACGTAACTGATCATGCACAGATCAGGTGGCTATCATGCACTGATCACTTGGCTGGTCATGCACTGATCACGCAGCTACCATGTACTGGTCACGTGACTGATCATGCACTGATAACGTAATTGATCATGCACTGATCACGTGGCTGATCATGCACTGATCACGTGGCTATCATGCACTTATCACATGGCTAATCATACACTGATCATATGGCTACCATGTACCGGTCACGTGAATGATCATGCACCCATCACGTGACTGATCATGCACTGATCACGTGGCTATCATGCACTGATCACGTGACTGATAATGCACTGATCACGTGACTAATCATGCACTGATCACGTGACTGCCCATGCACTGATCACGTGGATGATCATACACTAATCACGTGACAGATCATGCACTGATCACGTGGCTGATCATCCACTGATCACGTGACTAATCATGCACTGATCACGTGGCTGATCATGCACTGATCACGTGGCTATCATGCACTGATCACGTGGCTGCTCATGCACAGATTACATGACTGATCATGCACTGATCACGTGACTGATCATGCACTGATCACGTGGCTATCATGCACTGCTCACGTGGCTGATCATGCAATGATAACGTAGCTACCATGTACCGGTCAGGTGACTGATCATACACCCATCAGGTGACGGATCATGCACTGATCACGTGGCTGATCATGCACTGATACCGTGACTGAGCATGGACTGATCACATGACTATCATGTAGTGATCACGTGACTTAATGGCGCTGATCATGCGCTGATCATGTGTGCTATCATACACTGATCATGTGCCTCTGGAGGCAATAAACAAAGAGCTGAGTAGGCATGAATCAAACAGTCAGCAGGCAATAATCATGGAACTCAGCTGTGAGGAATCATGCTGCTCAGCTGGCAATAATCAAGCAGCTGAGCAGGCAGGAATTACGCAGCACAGCTGGCAATTGTCAAGCAGATGACAGGCAGGAATCGTGTAGCTCAGCTGGCAATTGTCAAGCAGATGAGCAGACAGTAATCACGCAGCTCAGCAGGCCCTGATCACGTGACTGAGCATGCACTGTTCACCTGGCTGATCATACACTGATCACGTGATTGATCAAGCATTGATCACTTGGATATCATGCACTGATCACGTGGCACTCATGCACTGATCACGTGATTGCGCATGCACTGATCACGTAATTGTATGCACTGCTCACGTGGCTATCATGCACTGATCATGTGACTGATCATGCACTGATCACGTAGCTTTCTTGCACTGATCACTTGGCTGATCATGCACTCATCACGGGACTGATCGTGCACTGAATACGGCGCTATCATGCATTGACTACATGTCTCCACATGCACTGATCACGTGAATGATCATGCACTGATCACGTGACTGACCATGCACTGATCACGTGACTGATTATGCACTGATCACGTTGCTGATCATGCACTGATCACGTGGATATCATGCACTGCTTACCTGACTGATCATGCAATGATCACGTAGCTACCATGTACTGGTCACGTGACTGATCATGCACTGATCACGTAATTGATCATGCACTGGTCATGTGGCTGATCATGCACTGATCACGTGACTGATCATACACTGATCACGTGACTGATCATGCACTGATCACGTGACTGATCATGCACTGATCACGTGGCTATCATGCAGTGATCACGTGGCTATTATGCACAGATCACATGGCTGATCATGCAATGATCACATAGTTACCATATACTGGTCACGTGACTGATCATGCACTGATCCCGTGGCTGATCATGCACTGATTACGTGACTGATCATGCACTGTTCACGAGACTCATCATGCACAGATCACGTGGATATCATGCACTGATCACCTGTTTGATCATACACTGTTCACGTGTGTGACCATGCACTGCTCACGTGGCTGAACATGCACTGTTCACGTGGCTTACCACACACCTGTCACGTGACTGATCATGCACTGATCACGTGGCACTCATGCACTGATCACGTGGCTGATCATACTCTGCTCACGTAACTGATCATGCACACATCACGTGGCTATCATGCACTTCTCACCTGGCTGGTCATGCAATGTTCACGTAGGTACCATATACTGGTCACGTGACTCATCATGCTCAGATCACGTAAATGATCATGCACTGTTCAGTTGACTGATCATGTACTGATCACGTGACTGATCATGCACTGATCACGTGGCTATCATGCACTGCTCACGTGGCTGATCATGCAATGATCACGTAACAACCATGTACTGGTCACGTGACTGATCATGCACTGATCACGAAATTAATCCTGCACTGATCATCTGACTCATCATGCACTGATTACGTGGCTGATCACACACGTGTCACGTGACTGATCATGCACTGATCACGTGGCTATCATGCACTAATCACGTGGCTATCATTCACTGATCACGTGGATATCATGCACTGATCACGTGGCTGATCACACACGTATCACATGACTGATCATGCACTGAAAACGTGGCTATCATGCACTGATCCCGTGGCTGATCATGCAATGATCACATAGCTACCATGTACTGGTCACGTGACTGATCATGCACTGATCACGTAATTGATCATGCACTGATCACGTGGTTGATCATGCAGTGAACACGTGAATAATCATGCACTGATCACGTGACTGGTCATGCACTGATCACGTGGCTCTCATGCACTGCTAACTTGGCTGATCATGCAATGATCACATAGATACCATGTACTGGTCACGTGACTGATCATGCACTGATGACGTAATTGATCATTCACTGATCATGTTGCTGATCATGCACTGATCACGTGACTGATCATGCACTGATCACGTAGCTGAACATGCACTGTTCACGTGGCTTATCACACACCTGTCACGTGACTGATTATGCACTGATCACGTGGCACTCATGCACTGATCACGTGGCTGATCATATTCTGTTCACGTAACTGATCATGCACACATCAGGTGGCTATCATGCACTGATCACTTGGCTGGTCATACACTGATCACGCAGCTACCATGTACTGGTCACGTGACTGATCATGCACTGATAACGTAATTGATCATGCACTGATCATGTGGCTGATCATGCACTGATCACGTGGCTATCATGCACTTATCACATGGCTAATCATACACTGATCATATGGCTACCATGTACCGGTCACCTGAAAGATCATACACCCATCAGGTGACTGATCATGCACTGATCACGTGGCTATCATGCACTGACCACGACACTGAAAATGCACTGATCACGTCTAATCATGCACTGATCACATGACTGCCCATGCACTGATCACGTGGATGATCATACACTAATCATGTGACAGATCATGCACTGATCACGTGGCTGATCATGCACTGATACCGTGACTGAGCATGGACTGATCACATGACTATCATGTAGTGATCACGTGACTTAATGGCGCTGATCATGTGACTGATCATGCGCTGATCATGTTTGCTATCATACACTGATCATGTGCCTCTGGAGGCAATAACAAAGAGCTGAGTAGGCACGAATCAAACAGTCAGCAGGCAATAATCATGGAACTCAGCTGTGAGGAATCATGCTGCTCAGCTGGCAATAATCAAGCAGCTGAGCAGGCAGGAATTACGCAGCACAGCTGGCAATTGTCAAGCAGATGACAGGCAGGAATCGTGCAGCTCAGCTGGCAATTGTCAAGCAGATGAGCAGACAGGAATCACGCAGCTCAGCAGGCCCTGATCACGTGACTGAGCATGCACTGTTCACCTGGCTGATCATACACTGATCACGTGATTGATCAAGCATTGATCACTTGGATATCATGCACTGATCACGTGGCACTCATGCACTGATCACGTGATTGCGCATGCACTGATCACGTAATTGTATGCACTGCTCACGTGGCTATCATGCACTGATCATGTGACTGATCATGCACTGATCACGTAGCTATCTTGCACTGATCACTTGGCTGATCATGCACTCATCACGGGACTGATCGTGCACTGAATGAGGCGCTATCATGCATTGACTACATGACTCCACATGCACTGATCACGTGAATGATCATGCACTGATCACGTGACTGACCATGCACTGATCACGTGACTGATTATGCACTGATCACGTTGCTGATCATGCACTGATCACGTGGATATCATGCACTGCTTACCTGACTGATCATGCAATGATCACGTAGCTACCATGTACTGGTCACGTGACTGATCATGCACTGATCACGTAATTGATCATGCACTGGTCATGTGGCTGATCATGCACTGATCACGTGACTGATCATACACTGATCACGTGACTGATCATGCACTGATCACGTGACTGATCATGCACTGATCACGTGGCTATCATGCAGTGATCACGTGGCTATTATGCACAGATCACATGGCTGATCATGCAATGATCACGTAGTTACCATATACTGGTCACGTGACTGATCATGCACTGATCCCGTGGCTGATCATGCACTGATTACGTGACTGATCATGCACTGTTCACGAGACTCATCATGCACAGATCACGTGGATATCATGCACTGATCACCTGTTTGATCATACACTGTTCACGTGTGTGACCATGCACTGCTCACGTGGCTGAACATGCACTGTTCACGTGGCTTACCACACACCTGTCACGTGACTGATCATGCACTGATCACGTGGCACTCATGCACTGATCACGTGGCTGATCATACTCTGCTCACGTAACTGATCATGCACACATCACGTGGCTATCATGCACTTCTCACCTGGCTGGTCATGCAATGTTCACGTAGCTACCATATACTGGTCACGTGACTCATCATGCTCAGATCACGTAAATGATCATGCACTGTTCAGTTGACTGATCATGTACTGATCACGTGACTGATCATGCACTGATCACGTGGCTATCATGCACTGCTCACGTGGCTGATCATGCAATGATCACGTAACAACCATGTACTGGTCACGTGACTGATCATGCACTGATCACGAAATTAATCCTGCACTGATCATCTGACTCATCATGCACTGATTACGTGGCTGATCACACACGTGTCACGTGACTGATCATGCACTGATCACGTGGCTATCATGCACTAATCACGTGGCTATCATTCACTGATCACGTGGATATCATGCACTGATCACGTGGCTGATCACACACGTATCACATGACTGATCATGCACTGAAAACGTGGCTATCATGCACAGATCCCGTGGCTGATCATGCAATGATCACATAGCTACCATGTACTGGTCACGTGACTGATCAAGCACTGATCACGTAATTGATCATGCACTGATCACGTGGTTGATCATGCAGTGAACACGTGACTGATCATGCACTGATCACGTAATTGATCCTGCACTGATCACGTGGCTCATCATGCACTGATCACGTGGCTGATCACACATGTATCACGTGACTGATCATCCACTGATCACGTGGCTCTCATGCACTGATGACGAGACTGATCATGCACTGTTCACGTCTATATCATGCACTGATCACATGACTGCCCGTGCACTGATCACGTGGATGATCATACACTAATCTTGTGACAGATCATGCACTGATCACGAGGCTGATCATGCACTGATACCGTGGCTGATCATGCACTGATCACGTGACTGATCATGCAGTGATCTCGTGTCTGATCATGCCCTGATCACGTGGCTATCATGCACTGCTCACGTGGCTGATCATGTCATGATCACGCAGCTACCATGTACTGGTCACATGACTGATCATGCACTGATCACGTGACTGATCATGCAGTGATCACGTGGCTATCATGAACTACTCACGTGGCTGATCATGCAATGAACATGTAGCTACCATGTACAGGTCACGTGAATGATCATACACCCATCAGGTGACTGATCATGCACTGATCACGTGGCTATCATGCACTGATCACGAGACTGATCATGCACTGTTCACGTCTATATCATGCACTGATCACATGACTGCCTGTGCACTGATCACGTGGATGATCATACACTAATCTTGTGACAGATCATGCACTGATCACGTGGCTGATCATGCACTGATACCGTGACTGAGCATGGACTGATCACATGACTATCATGTAGTGATCACGGGACTTAATGGCGCTGATCATGTGACTGATCATGCGCTGATCATGTTTGCTATCATACACTGATCATGTGCCTCTGGAGGCAATAAACAAAGAGCTGAGTAGGCATGAATCAAACAGTCAGCAGGCAATAATCATGGAACACAGGTGTGAGGAATCATGCTGCTCAGCTGGCAATAATCAAGCAGCTGAGCAGGCAGGAATTACGCAGCACAGCTGGCAATTGTCAAGCAGATGACAGGCAGGAATCGTGCAGCTCAGCTGGCAATTGTCAAGCAGATGAGCAGACAGTAATCACGCAGCTCAGCAGGCCCAGATCACGTGGCTGATCATGCACTGATACCGTGGCTGATCATGCACTGATCACGTGACTGATCATGCACTGATCTCGTGTCTGATCATGCACTGATCACGTGGCTATCATGCACTGCTCACGTGGCTGATCATGTCATGATCACGCAGTTACCATGTACTGGTCACATGACTGATCATGCACTGATCACGTGACTGATCATGCAGTGATCACGTGGCTATCATGAACTACTCACGTGGCTGATCATGCAATGAACATGTAGCTACCATGTACAGGTCACGTGAATGATCATACACCCATCAGGTGACTGATCATGCACTGATCACGTGGCTATCATGCACTGATCAGGAGACTGATCATGCACTGTTCACGTCTATATCATGCACTGATCACATGACTGCCCATGCACTGATCACGTGGATGATCATACACTAATCTTGTGACAGATCATGCACTGATCACGTGGCTGATCATGCACTGATACCGTGACTGAACATGGACTGATCACATGACTATCATGTAGTGATCACGTGACTTAATGGCGCTGATCATGTGACTGATCATGCGCTGATCATGTTTGCTATCATACACTGATCATGTGCCTCTGGAGGCAATAAACAAAGAGCTGAGTAGGCACGAATCAAACAGTCAGCAGGCAATAATCATGGAACTCAGCTGTGAGGAATCATGCTGATCAGCTGGCAATAATCAAGCAGCTGAGCAGGCAGGAATTACGCAGCTCAGCAGGCCCAGATCACGTGACTGAGCATGCACTGTTCACGTGGCTGATCATACACTGATCACGTGATGATCATGCACTGATCACGTGGCTGATCATACACTGCTCACGTAACTGATCATGCACTGATCACGTGGCTATCATGCACTGATCACGTGGCTGAACATGCACTGTTCACGTGGCTGATCACACACCTGTCACGTGACATATCATGCACTGATCACGTGGCACTCATGCACTGATCACGTGGCTGATCATACTCTGCTCACGTAACTCATGCACACATCACGTGGCTATCATGCACTGCTCACGTGGCTCGTCATGGAATGATCACGTAGCAACCATATACTGGTAACGTGACTGATCATGCAAAGATCACGTAAATGATGATGCACTGTTCATGTGACTGATCATGTACTGATCACGTGACTGATCATGCACTGAACACGTGGCTATCATGCTCTGCTCACGTGGCTGATCATGCAACGATCACGTAGCAACCATGTACTGGTCACGTGACTGATCATGCACTGATCACGTAATTGATCCTGCACTGATCACGTGGCTCATCATGCACTGATCACGTGGCTGATCACACATGTATCACGTGACTGATCATGCACTGATCACGTGGCTCTCATGCACTGATGACGAGACTGATCATGCACTGTTCACGTCTATATCATGCACTGATCACATGACTGCCCGTGCACTGATCACGTGGATGATCATACACTAATCTTGTGACAGATCATGCACTGATCACGAGGCTGATCATGCACTGATACCGTTGCTGATCATGCACTGATCACGTGACTGATCATGCAGTGATCTCGTGTCTGATCATGCCCTGATCACGTGGATATCATGCACTGATCACGTGGCTGATCACACACGTATCACATGACTGATCATGCACTGAAAACGTGGCTATCATGCACAGATCCCGTGGCTGATCATGCAATGATCACATAGCTACCATGTACTGGTCACGTGACTGATCAAGCACTGATCACGTAATTGATCATGCACTGATCACGTGGTTGATCATGCAGTGAACACGTGACTGATCATGCACTGATCACGTAATTGATCCTGCACTGATCACGTGGCTCATCATGCACTGATCACGTGGCTGATCACACATGTATCACGTGACTGATCATCCACTGATCACGTGGCTCTCATGCACTGATGACGAGACTGATCATGCACTGTTCACGTCTATATCATGCACTGATCACATGACTGCCCGTGCACTGATCACTTGGATGATCATACACTAATCTTGTGACAGATCATGCACTGATCACGAGGCTGATCATGCACTGATACCGTGGCTGATCATGCACTGATCACGTGACTGATCATGCACTGATCTCGTGTCTGATCATGCCCTGATCACGTGGCTATCATGCACTGCTCACGTGGCTGATCATGTCATGATCACGCAGCTACCATGTACTGGTCACATGACTGATCATGCACTGATCACGTGACTGATCATGCAGTGATCACGTGGCTATCATGAACTACTCACGTGGCTGATCATGCAATGTACATGTAGCTACCATGTACAGGTCACGTGAATGATCATACACCCATCAGGTGACTGATCATGCACTGATCACGTGGCTATCATGCACTGATCACGAGACTCATCATGCACTGTTCACGTCTATATCATGCACTGATCACATGACTGCCTGTGCACTGATCACGTGGATGATCATACACTAATCTTGTGACAGATCATGCACTGATCACGTGGCTGATCATGCACTGATACCGTGACTGAGCATGGACTGATCACATGACTATCATGTAGTGATCACGGGACTTAATGGCGCTGATCATGTGACTGATCATGCGCTGATCATGTTTGATATCATACACTGATCATGTGCCTCTGGAGGCAATAAACAAAGAGCTGAGTAGGCATGAATCAAACAGTCAGCAGGCAATAATCATGGAACACAGCTGTGAGGAATCATGCTGCTCAGCTGGCAATAATCAAGCAGCTGAGCAGGCAGGAATTACGCAGCACAGCTGGCAATTGTCAAGCAGATGACAGGCAGGAATCGTGCAGCTCAGCTGGCAATTGTCACGCAGATGATCAGACAGTAATCACGCAGCTCAGCAGGCCCAGATCACGTGGCTGATCATGCACTGATACCGTGGCTGATCATGCACTGATCACGTGGCTGATCATGCACTGATCTCGTGTCTGATCATGCACTGATCACGTGGCTATCATGCACTGCTCACGTGGCTGATCATGTCATGATCACGCAGTTACCATGTACTGGTCACATGACTGATCATGCACTGATCACGTGACTGATCATGCAGTGATCACGTGGCTATCATGAACTACTCACGTGGCTGATCATGCAATGAACATGTAGCTACCATGTACAGGTCACGTGACTGATCATGCACCCATCAGGTGACTGATCATGCACTGATCACGTGGCTGATCATGCACTGATCAGGAGACTGATCATGCACTGTTCACGTCTATATCATGCACTGATCACGTGACTGCCCATGCACTGATCACGTGGATGATCATACACTAATCTTGTGACAGATCATGCACTGATCACGTGGCTGATCATGCACTGATACCGTGACTGAACATGGACTGATCACATGACTATCATGTAGTGATCACGTGACTTCATGGCGCTGATCATGTGACTGATCATGCGCTGATCATGTTTGCTATCATACACTGATCATGTGCCTCTGGAGGCAATAAACAAAGAGCTGAGTAGGCACGAATCAAACAGTCAGCAGGCAATAATCATGGAACTCAGCTGTGAGGAATCATGCTGATCAGCTGGCAATAATCAAGCAGCTGAGCAGGCAGGAATTACGCAGCTCAGCAGGCCCAGATCACGTGACTGAGCATGCACTGTTCACGTGGCTGATCATACACTGATCACGTGATGATCATGCACTGATCACGTGGCTGATCATACACTGCTCACGTGACTGATAATGCACTGATCACGTGGCTATCATGCTCTGCTCACGTGGCTGATCATGCAACGATCACGTAGCAACCATGTAGTGGTCTCGTGACTGATCATGCACTGATCATGTAATTGATCCTGCACTGATCACGTGGCTCATCATGCACTGATCACGTGGCTGATCACACATGTATCACGTGACTGATCATGCACTGATCACGTGGCTCTCATGCACTGATGACGAGACTGATCATGCACTGTTCACGTCTATATCATGCACTGATCACATGGCTGCCCGTGCACTGATCACGTGGATGATCATACACTAATCTTGTGGAAGATCATGCACTGATCACGAGGCTGATCATGCACTGTTCACGTGTCTGATCATGCACTGATCACTTGGATATCATACACTGCTCACGTAGCTGATCATACACTGTTCACGTGTCTGACCATGCACTGATCACGTGGCTGAACATGCACTGTTCACGTGGCTGATCACACACCTGTCACGTGACATATCATGCACTGATCACGTGGCACTCATGCACTGATCACGTGGCTGATCATACTCTGCTCACGTAACTCATGCACACATCACGTGGCTATCATGCACTGCTCACGTGGCTCGTCATGGAATGATCACGTAGCAACCATATACTGGTAACGTGACTGATCATGCAAAGATCACGTAAATGATCATGCACTGTTCACGTGACTGATCATGTACTGATCACGTGACTGATCATGCACTGACCACGTGGCTATCATGCTCTGCTCACGTGGCTGATCATGCAACGATCACGTAGCAACCATGTACTGGTCACGTGACTGATCATGCACTGATCAAGTAATTGATCCTGCACTGATCACGTGGCTCATCATGCACTGATCACGTGGCTGATCACACATGTATCACGTGACTGATCATGCCCTGATCACGTGGCTGTCATGCACTGATCACGTGGATATCATGCACTGATCACGTGGCTGATCACACACTTATCACATGACTGATCATGCACTTTTCACGTGGCTATCATGCACTGATCACTTGGCTATCATGCACTGATCATGTGGCTGATCAGGCAATGATCACGTAGCTACCATGTACTGGTCACGTGACTGATCATGCACTGATCACGTAATTGATCATGCACTGATCATGTGGCTGATCATGAACTGATCACATAACTGATCATGCACTTATCACGTGACTGATCATGCACTGATCACGTGGCTATCTTGCAGTGATCACTTGGCTGGATATACACTGATCACGTGCTTGGTCATGCACTGATCACGTGGCTGATCATGCACTGATAAAGTGACTGATCATGCACTGATCTTGTGTCTGATCATGCACTGATCACGTAGTATCATGCACTGCTCACGTGGCTGATCATGCCATGATCACGCAGCTACCATGTACTGGTCACATGACTGATCATGCACTGATCACGTGACTGATCATGCAGTGATCACGTGGCTATCATGAACTACTCACGTGGCTGATCATGCAATGAACATGTAGCTACCATGTACAGGTCACGTGAATGATCCTACACCCATCAGGTGACTGATCATGCACTGATCACGTGGCTATCATGCACTGATCACGAGACTGATCATGCACTGTTCACGTCTATATCATGCACTGATCACATGACTGCCCGTGCACTGATCACGTGGATGATCATACACTAATCTTGTGACAGATCATGCACTGATCACGTGGCTGATCATGCATTGATACCGTGGCTGATCATGCACTGATCACGTGACTGATCATGCACTGATCTCGTGTCTGATCATGCACTGATCACGTGGCTATCATGCACTGTTCACGTGGCTGATCATGCCATGATCACGCAGCTACCATGTACTGGTCACATGACTGATCATGCACTGTTCACGTGACTGATCATGCAGTGATCACGTGGCTATCATGAACTACTCACGTGGCTGATCATGCAATGATCACGTAACTACCATGTACAGGTCACGTGAATGATCACACACCCATCAGGTGACTGATCATGCACTGATCACGTGGCTATCATGCACTGATCACGAGACTGATCATGCACTGTTCACGTCTATATCATGCACTGATCACATGACTGCCCGTGCACTGATCACGTGGATGATCATACACTAATATTGTGACAGATCATGCACTGATCACGTGGCTGATCATGCACTGATACCGTGACTGAGCATGGACTGATCACATGACTATCATGTAGTGATCACGTGACTTAATGGCGCTGATCATGTGACTGATCATGCGCTGATCATGTTTGCTATCATACACTGATCATGTGCCTCTGGAGGCAATAAACAAAGAGCTGAGTAGGCATGAATCAAACAGTCAGCAGGCAATAATCATGGAACACAGGTGTGAGGAATCATGCTGCTCAGCTGGCAATAATCAAGCAGCTGAGCAGGCAGGAATTACGCAGCACAGCTGGCAATTGTCAAGCAGATGACAGGCAGGAATCGTGCAGCTCAGCTGGCAATTGTTTAGCAGATGAGCAGACAGTAATCACGCAGCTCAGCAGGCCCAGATCACGTGACTGAGCATGCACTGTTCACGTGGTTGATCATAAACTGATCACGTGATGATCATGCACTGATCACTTGGATATCATGCATTGATCACGTGGCTGATAATACACTGTTCACGTGTCTGACCATGCACTGATCACGTTGCTGATCATAAACTGCTCACGTAACTGATTATGCACTGATCACGTGGCTATCATGCTCTGCTCACGTGGCTGATCACGCAACGATCACGTAGCAACCATGTACTGGTCACGTGACTGATCATGCACTGATCACGTAATTGATCCTGCACTGATCACGTGGCTCATCACGCACTGATCACGTGGCTGATCACACATGTATCACGTGACTGACAATGCACTGATCACGTGGCTCTCATGCACTGATCACGTGGCTATCATGCACTGATCACTTGGCTGGACATACACTGATCACGTGCCTGGTCATGCACTGATCACGTGACTGATCATGCACTGATCACGTGACTGATCATGCACTGATCTCGTGTCTGATCATGCACTGATCACGTGGCTATCATGCACTGCTCACGTGGCTGATCATGCCATGATCACGCAGCTAACATGTACTGGTCACATGACTGATCATGCACTGATCACGTGACTGATCATGCAGTGATCACGTGGCGATCATGAACTACTCACGTGGCTGATCATGCAATGATCACGAGACTGATCATGCACTGTTCACGTCTATATCATGCACTGATAACATGACTGCCCGTGCACTGATCATGTGGATGATCATACACTAATCTTGTGACAGATCATGCACTGATCACGTGGCTGATCATGCACTGATACCGTGACTGAGCATGGACTGATCACATGACTATCATGTAGTGATCACGTGACTTAATGGCGCTGATCATGTGACTGATTATGCGCTGATCATGTTTGCTATCATACACTGATCATGTGCCTCTGGAGGCAATAAACAAAGAGCTGAGTAGGCACGAATCAAACAGTCAGCAGGCAATAATCATGGAACAGAGGTGTGAGGAATCATGCTGCTCAGCTGGCAATAATCAAGCAGCTGAGCAGGCAGAAATTACGCAGCACAGCTGGCAATTGTCAAGCAGATGACAGGCAGGAATCGTGCAGCACAGCTGGCAATTGTCAAGCAGATGACAGGTAGGAATCGTTCAGCTCAGCTGGCAATTGTCAAGCAGATGAGCAGACAGTAATCACGCAGCTCAGCAGGCCCAGATCACGGGACTGAGCATGCACTGTTCACGTGGCTGATCATACACTGATCACGTGATGATCATGCACTGATCACTTGGATATCATGCACTGATCACGTGGCTGATCATACACTGTTCACGTGTCTGACCATGCACTGATCACGTGGCTGATCATACACTGCTCACGTAACTGATCATGCACTGATCACGTGGCTATCATGCACTGATCACGTGGCTGAACATGCACTGTTCACGTGGCTGATCACACACCTGTCACGTGACATATCATGCACTGATCACGTGGCACTCATGCACTGATCACGTGGCTGATCATACTCTGCTCACGTAACTCATGCACACATCACGTGGCTATCATGCACTGCTCACGTGGCTCGTCATGGAATGATCACGTAGCAACCATATACTGGTAACGTGACTGATCATGCAAAGATCACGTAAATGATCATGCACTGTTCACGTGACTGATCATGTACTGATCACGTGACTGATCATGCAGTGATCACGAGACTGATCATGCACTGATCACATAACTGATCATGCACTGATCACATAACTGATCATGCACTGATCACATGACTGATCATGCACTGATAACGTGGCTGTCATGCACTGATCACTTGGCTGGACATACACTGATCACATGCCTGGACATACACTGATCACGTGCCTGGTCATGCACTGATCACGTGGCTGATCATACACTGATCACGTGACTGATCATGCACTGATCTCGTTTCTGATCATGCACTGATCACGTGGCTATCATGCACTGCTCACGTGGCTCGTCATGGAATGATTACGTAGCCACCATATACTGGTAACATGACTGATCATGCAAAGATCACGTAAATGATCATGCACTGTTCACGTGACAGATCATGTACTGATTACGTGACTGATCATGCACTGACCACGTGGCTATCATGTTCTGCTCACGTGGCTGATCATGCAACGATCAAGTAGCAACCATGTACTGGTCACGTGACTGATCATGCACTGATCACGTAATTGATCCTGCACTGATCACGTGGCTCATCATGCACTGATCACGTGGCTGATCACACATGTATCACGTGACTGATCATGCACTGATCACCTGGCTCTCATGCACTGATCACGTGGCTGTCATGCACTGATCATGTGGATATCATGCACTGATTACGTGGCTGATCACACACGTATCACATGACTGATCATGCACTGATCACGTGGCTATCATGCACTGATCACGTGGCTATCATGCAGTCCTTACGTGGCTCGTCATGGAATGATCACGTAGCTACCATATACTGGTCATGTGACTGATCATGCACAGATCACGTCAATGATCATGCACTGTTCAATTTACTGATCATGTACTGATCACGTGACTGATCATGCACTGATCACGTGGCTATCATGCTCTGCTCACGTGGCTGATCATGCAAGGATCACGTAGCAACCATGTACGGGTCACGTGACTGATCATGCACTGATCACGTAATTGATCCTGCACTGATCACGTGGCTCATCATGCACTGTTCACGTGGCTGATCACACATGTATCACGTGACTGATCATGCACTGATCACGTGGCTCTCATGCAGTGATCATGTGGCTATCATGCACTGATCACGTAGCTATAATGCACTGATCACGTGGCTGATCACGAAATGATCACGTAGCTACCATGTACTGGTCATGTGACTTATCATGCACTGATCACGTAATTGATCCTGCACTGATCACATGGCTCATCACACACTGATGCGGTAGCTGACCACACACGTATCACGTGACTGATCATGTACAGATCACGTAAATAATCATGAAGTGATCACGTGGCTATCCTGCACTGATCACGTGGATCAGGTGCACTGATCACGTGGCTGATCACACACGTATCACGTGACTGATCATGCACTGATCACGTGGCTATCCTGCACTGATCACGTGGCTATCATGCACTGATCACGTGGCTGATCATGCAATGATCACGCAGCTACCATGCACTGGTCACGTGACTGATCATGCACTGATCAGGTAATTGATCATGCACTGATCACGTGACTGATCATGCACAGATCACGTGACTGATCCTGCACAGATCACGTGACTGATCATGCACTGATCACGTGGCTATCATGCACTGCTCACGTGGATGATCATGCATGATCATGCAGCTACCATGTACTGGTCACATGACTGATCATGCACTGATCACATAATTGATCATGCACTGATCACCTGGCTTATCATGCATTGATCATGTGCTGATCATGTTTGGTGTCACACACTGATCATGTGCCTCTGGAGGCAATGAACATAGAGCTGAGTAGGCAGGAATCAGTCAGCAGGCTATAATCATGGAAATCAGCTCTGAGAAATCATGCTGCTCAGCTGGCAATAATCAAGTAGATGAGCAGGCAGGAATTACGCAGCACAGGTGGTAATTGTCAAGGAGATGACAGGCAGGAATTGTGCAGCTCAGCTGGAAATTGTCAAGCAGATGAGCAGACAGTAATCACGCAGCTCAGCAGGCCCTGATCACGTGACTGAGCATGTACTGTTCACGTGGCTGATCACACACCTATCACATGACTGATCATGCACTGATCATGTGACTGATCATGCACTGATCACGTGTCTATCATGCACTGATCACGGGGCTGGACATACACTGATCACGTGCCTGGTCATGCACTGATTACGTGGCTGATCAGGCACTGATCACGTGACTGATCATGCACTGATCTCGTGTCTGATCATGCACTGATCACGTGGCTATCATGCACTGCTTACGTGGCTGATCATGCGATGATCACGCAGCTACCATGTACTGGTCACATGACTGATGAGGCACTGATCACGTGACTGATCATGCAGTGTTCACGTGGCTATCGTGCACTACTCACGTGGCTGATCATGCAATGATCATGTAGCTTCAATGTACAGGTCACGTGAATGATCATACACCCATCAGGTGACTGATCATGCACTGATCACGTAATTGATAATGCACTGATCGTGTGGCTGATCATGCACTGATCACGAGGCTGATCATCCACTGATCACGTGACTGATCATGCATTGATCACGTGGCTATCATTCACTGATCAGTGGCTGGTCATACGCTGATCCCGTACCTGGTCATGCACAGATTACATGACTGATCATGCACTGAACACGTGATTGATCATGCACTGATCACGTGGCTATCATGAACTGCTCACGTGGCTGATCATGCGATGATCACGCAGCTACCATGTACTGGTCACATGACTGATCAGGCACTGATCACGTGACTGATCATGCAGTGATCACGTGGCTATCGGGCACTACTCACGTGGCTGATCATGCAATGATCATGTAGCTTCAATGTACAGGTCACGTGAATGATCATACACCCATCAGGTGACTGATCATGCACTGATATCGTAATTGATCATGCACTGATCACGTGGCTATCATGCACTGATCACGTGGCTGATCATGCAATGATCACGTAGCTAGCATGCACTGGTCACGTGACTGGTCATGCACTGATCAGGTAATTGATCATGCACTGATCACGTGACTGATCATGCACAGATCACGTGACTGATCATGCACAGATCACGTGACTGATCATGCACTGATCACGTGGCTATCATGCACTGCTCACGTGGCTGATCATGCAATGATCACGCAGCTACCATGTACTGGTCACATGACTGATCATGCACTGATCACATAATTGATCATGCACTGATCACCTGGCTTATCATGCATTGATCATGTGACTGATCATGTGCTGATCACGTTTGGTGTCACACACTGATCATGTGCCTCTGGAGGCAATGAACATAGAGCTGAGTAGGCAGGAATCAGTCAGCAGGCTATAATCATGGAACTCACCTCTGAGAAATCATGCTGCACAGCTGGCAATAATCAAGTAGATGAGCAGGCAGGAATTACGCAGCACAGCTGGCAATTGTCAAGGAGATGACAGGCAGGAATCATGCAGCTCAGCTGGCAATTGTCAAGCAGATGAGCAGACAGTAATCACGCAGCTCAGCAGGCCCTGATCACGTGACTGAGCATGCACTGTTCACGTGGCTGATCACACACCTATCACATGACTGATCATGCACATATCATGTGACTGATCATGCACTGATCACGTGGCTGATCATACACTGATCACGTGATTGATCAGGCACTGATCATGTGAGTGATCATGCACTGATCATGTGGCTGATCATGCACTGATCACGTGGCTGATCATACACTGATCACGTGATTGATCAGGCACTGATCATGTGAGTGATCATGCACTGATCACGTGGCTATCATGCATTGATCACTTGGCTGGACATACACTGATCTCGCGCTTGGTCATGCACTGATCACTTGGCTGATCATGCACTGATCACGTGATTGATCATGCACTGATCATGTGAGTGATCATGCACTGATCACGTTGCTATCATTCATTGATCACTTGGCTGGACATACACTGATCACGTGCCTGGTCATGCACTGATCACGTGGCTGATCATGCACTGTTCACGTGACTGATCACGCACTGATCTCGAGTCTGATCATGCACTGATCACGTGGCTATCATGCACTGCTCACGTGGCTGATCATGCGATGATCACGCTGCTACCATGTACAGGTCACGTGAATGATCATACACCCATCAGGTGACTGATCATGCACTGATTACGGGGCTATCATGCACTGATCACGAGACTGATCATGCACTGATCACGTCTATATCATGCACTGATCACATGACTGCCCATGCACTGATCACGTGGGTGATCATACACTAATCATGTGACAGATCGTGCACTGATTACGCGGCTGATCATGCACTGATACCGTGACTGAGCATGGACTGATCACATGACTATCATGTAGTGATCACGTGACTTAATGGCGCTGATCATGTGACTGATCATGCGCTGATCTTGTTTGCTATCATACACTGATCATGTGCCTCTGGAGGCAATAAACAAAGAGCTGAGTAGGCACGAATCAAAGAGTCAGGAGGCAATAATCATGGAACTCAGCTGTGAGGAATCATGCTGCTCAGCTGGCAATCATCAAGCAGCTGAGCAGGCAGGAATTACACAGCACAGATGGCAATTGACAAGCAGATGACAGGCAGGAATCGTGCAGCTCAGCTGGCAATTGTCAAGCAGATGAGCAGAAAGTAATCACGCATCTCAGAAGGCCCTGATCACGTGACTGAGCATGCACTGTTCACGTGGCTGATCATACACTGATCACGTGATTGATCATGCACTGATCACTTTGATATCATGCACTGATCACGTGGCTGATCATACACTGTTCACGTGTCTGACCATGCACTGATCACGTGGCTCATCATACACTGCTCACGTAACTAATCATGCACTGATCACGTGGCTATCATGAACTGAATACGTGGCTGAACATGCACTGTTCACGAGGCTGAACACACCTGTCACATGACATATCATGCACTGATCACGTGGCTGATCATACTCTGCTCTCGTAACTCATCATGCACATATCACATTTCTATCATGCACTGTTCACGTGGCTCGTCACGGAATGATCACGTAGCTGCCATATACTGGTCACGTGACTGATCATGCACAGATCACGTAAATGATCATGCACTGTTTACGTGTCTGGTCATGTACTGATAATGTGACAGATCATGAACTCATCACATGGCTGATCATGCACTGATCACGTAATTGATCATGCACTTATCATTTGGCTGATCATGCACTGATCACGTGGCTGATCATACACTGATCACGTGACAAATCATGCACTGATCACGTAACTGATCATGCACTGATCACCTGGCTATCATGCACTGATCACTTGGCTGGTCATACAATGATCACATGACTGATCATGCACTGTTCACGTGACTGATCATGTACAGATCACGTGAATAATCATGAAGTGATCACGTGGCTATCCTGCACTGATCACGTGGATATCATGCACTGATCACGTGACTGATCACACACGTATCACGTGACTGATCATGCACTGATCACGTGGCTATCATGCACTGCTCACGTGGCTGATCATGCAATGATCACGCAGCTACCATGTACTGGTCACATGACTGATCATGCACTGATCACATAATTGATCATGCACTGACCACCTGGTAATCATGCATTGATCATGTGACTGATCATGTGCTGATCATGTTTGGTGTCACACACTGATCATGTGCCTCTGGAGGCAATGAACATAGAACTGAGTAGGCAGGAATCAGTCAGCAGGCTATAATCATGGAACTCAGCTCTGAGAAATCATGCTGCTCAGCTGGCAATAATCAAGTAGATGAGCAGGCAGGAATTACGCAGCTCAGCAGGCCCAGATCACGTGACTGAGCATGCACTGTTCACGTGGCTGATCATACACTGATCACGTGATGATCATGTACTGATCACTTGGATATCATGCACTGATCACGTGGCTGATCCTACACTGTTCACGTGTCTGACCATGCACTGATCACGTGGCTGATCATACACTGCTCACGTAACTGATCATGCACTGATCACGTGGCTATCATGCACTGATCACGTGGCTGAACATGCACTGTTCACGTGGCTGATCACACACCTGTCACGTGACATATCATGCACTGATCACGTGGCACTCATGCACTGATCACGTGGCTGATCATACTCTGCTCACGTAACTCATGCACACATCACATGGCTATCATGCACTGCTCACGTGGCTCGTCATGGAATGATCACATAGCAACCATATACTGGTAACGTGACTGATCATGCAAAGATCACGTAAATGATCATGCACTGTTCACGTGACTGATCATGTACTGATCACGTGACTGATCATGCACTGACCACGTGGCTATCATGCTCTGCTCACGTGGCTGATCATGCAACGATCACGTAGCAACCATGTACTGGTCACGTGACTGATCATGCACTGATCACGTAATTGATCCTGCACTGATCACGTGGCTCATCATGCACTGATCACGTGGCTGATCACATATGTATCACGTGACTGATCATGCACTGATCCCGTGGCTCTCAATCACTGATCACGTGGCTGTCATGCACTGATCACGTGAATATCATGCACTGATCACGTGGCTGATCACACACGTATCACATGACTGATCATGCACTGATCACGTGTCTATCATGCACTGATCACGTGGCTATCATGCACTGATCACGTGGCTGATCAGGCAATGATCACGTAGCTACCATGTACTGGTCACGTAACTGATCATGCACTTAGAACGTAATTGATCATGCACTGATCATGTGGCTGATCATGCACTGATTACGTGGCTGATCATACACTGATCACATAACTGATCATGCACTGATCACGTGACTGATCATGCACTGATCACGTGGCTATCATGCACTGATCACTTGGCTGGACATACACTGATCACGTGCCTGGTCATGCACTGATCACGTGGCTGATCATGCACTGATCACGTGGCTATCATGCACTGCTCACGTGGCTGATCATGCCATGATCACGCAGCTACCATGTACTGGTCACATGACTGATCATGCACTGATCACGTGACTGATTATGCAGTGATCACGTGGCTATCATGAACTACTCACGTGGCTGATCATGCAATGATCATGTAGCTACCATGTACAGGTCACGTGAATGATCATACACCCATCAGGTGACTGATCATGCACTGATCACGTGGCTATCATGCACTGATCACGAGACTGATCATGCACTGTTCACGTCTATATCATGCACTGATCACATGACTGACCGTGCACTGATCACGTGGATGGTCATACACTAATCTTGTGACAGAGCATGCACTGATCACGTGGCTGATCATGCACTGATACCCTGACTGAGCATGGACTGATCACATGACTATCATGTAGTGATCATGTGACTTAATGGCGCTGATCATGTGACTGATCATGCGCTGATCATGTTTGCTATCATACACTGATCATGTGCCTCTGGAGGCAATAAACAAAGAGCTGAGTAGGCACGAATCAAACAGTCAGCAGGCAATAATCATGGAACACAGGTGTGAGGAATCATGCTGCTCAGCTGGCAATAATCAAGCAGCTGAGCAGGCAGGAATTACGCAGCACAGCTGGCAATTGTCAAGCAGATGACAGGCAGGAATCGTGCAGCTCAGCTGGCAATTGCCAAGCAGATGAGCAGACAGTAATCACGCAGCTCAGCAGGCCCAGATCACGTGACTGAGCATGCACTGATCACGTGGCTGATCCTACACTGTTCACGTGTCTGACCATGCACTGATCACGTGGCTGATCATACACTGCTCACGTAACTGATCATGCACTGATCACGTGGCTATCATGCACTGATCACGTGGCTGAACATGCACTGTTCACGTGGCTGATCACACACCTGTCACGTGACATATCATGCACTGATCACGTGGCACTCATGCACTGATCACGTGGCTGATCATACTCTGCTCACGTAACTCATGCACACATCACGTGGCTATCATGCACTGCTCACGTGGCTCGTCATGGAATGACCACGTAGCAACCATATACTGGTAATGTGACTGATCATGCAAAGATCACGTAAATGATCATGCACTGTTCACGTGACTGATCATGTACTGATCACGTGACTGATCATGCACTGACCACGTGGCTATCATGCTCTGCTCACCTGGCTGATCATGCAACGATCACGTAGCAACCATGTACTGGTCACGTGACTGATCATGCACTGATCACGTAATTGATCCTGCACTGATCACGTGGCTCATCATACACTGATCACGTGACTGATCATGCACTGATCACGTGGCTATCATGCACTGATCACTTGGCTGGACATACACTGATCACGTGCCTGGTCATGCACTGATCACGTGGCTGATCATGCACTGATCACGTGACTGATCATGCACTGATCTCGTGTCTGATCATGCACTGATCACGTGGCTATCATGCACTGCTAACGTGGCTGATCATGCCATGATCACGCAGCTACCATGTACTGGTCACATGACTGATCATGCACTGATCACGTGACTGATCATGCAGTGATCACGTGGCTATCATGAACTACTCACGTGGCTGATCATGCAATGATCATGTAGCTACCATGTACAGGTCACGTGAATGATCATACACCCATCAGGTGACTGATCATGCACTGATCACGTGGCTATCATGCACAGATCACGAGACTGGTCATGCACTGTTCACGTCTATATCATGCACTGATCACATGACTGCCCGTGCACTGATCACGTGGATGATCATACACTAATCTTGTGACAGATCATGCACTGATCACGTGTCTGATCATGCACTGATACCGTGACTGAGCATGGACTGATCACATGACTATCATGTAGTGATCACGTGACTTAATGGCGCTGATCATGTGACTGATCATGCGCTGATCATGTTTGCTATCATACACTGATCATGTGCCTCTGGAGGCAATAAACAAAGAGCTGAGTAGGCACGAATCAAACAGTCAGCAGGCAATAATCATGGAACTCAGGTGTGAGGAATCATGCTGCTCAGCTGGCAATAATCAAGCAGCTGAGCAGGCAGGAATTACGCAGCACAGCTGGCAATTGTCAAGCAGATGACAGGCAGGAATCGTGCAGCTCAGCTGGCAATTGTCAAGCAGATGAGCAGACAGTAATCACGCAGCTCAGCAGGCCCAGATCACGTGACTGAGCATGCACTGTTCACGTGGCTGATCATACACTGATCACGTGATGATCATGCACTGATCACTTGGATATCATGCACTGATCACGTGGCTGATCATACACTGTTCACGTGCCTGACCATGCACTGATCACGTGGCTGATCATACACTGCTCACGTAACTGATCATGCACTGATCACGTGGCTATCATGCACTGATCACGTGGCTGAACATGCACTGTTCACGTGGCTGATCACACACCTGTCACGTGACATATCATGCACTGATCACGTGGCACTCATGCATTGATCACGTGGCTGATCATACTCTGCTCACGTAACTCATGCACACATCACGTGGCTATCATGCACTGCTCACGTGGCTCGTCATGGAATGATCACGTAGCAACCATATACTGGTAACGTGACTGATCATGCAAAGATCACGTAAATGATCATGCACTGTTCACGTGACTGATCATGTACTGATCACGTGACTGATCATGCACTGACCACGTGGCTATCATGCTCTGCTCACGCGGCTGATCATGGAACGATCACGTAGCAACCATGTACTGGTCACGTGACTGATCATGCACTGATCACGTAATTGATCCTGCACTGATCACGTGGCTCATCATGCACTGATCACGTGGCTGATCACACATGTATCACGTGACGGATCATGCACTGATCACGTGGCTCTCATGCACTGATCACGTGGCTGTCATGCACTGATCACGTGGATATCATCCACTGATCACGTGGCTGATCACACACGTATCACATGACTGATCATGCACTGATCACGTGGCTATCATGCACTGATCACGTGGCTATCATGCACTGATGACGTGGCTGATCAGGCAATGATCACGTAGCTACCATGTACTGGTCACGTGACTGATCATGCACTGAGCACGTAATTTATCATGCACTGATCATGTGGCTGATCATGCACTGATCACTTGGCTGATCATACACTGATCACATAACTGATCATGCACTGATCATGTGACTGATCATGCACTGATCACGTGACTATCATGCACTGATCACTTGGCTGGACATACACTGATCACGTGCCTGGTCATGCAGTGATCACGTGGCTGATCATGCACTGAGCACGTGACTGATCATGCACTGATCTCGTGTCTGATCATGCACTGATCACGTGACTATCATGCACTGCTCACGTGGCTGATCATGCCATGATCACGCAGCTACCATGTACTGGTCACATGACTGATCATGCACTGATCACGTGACTGATCATGCAGTGATCACGTGGCTATCATGAACTACTCACGTGGCTGATCATGCAATGATCATGTAGCTACCATGTACAGGTCACGTGAATGATCATACACCCATCAGGTGACTGATCATGCACTGATCACGTGGCTCTCATGCACGGATCACGAGACTGGTCATGCACTGTTCACGTCTATATCATGCACTGATCACATGACTGCCCGTGCACTGATCACGTGGATGATCATACACTAATCTTGTGACAGATCATGCACTGATCACGTGGCTGATCATGCACTGATACCGTGACTGAGCATGGACTGATCACATGACTATCATGTAGTGATCAGGTGACTTAATGGCGCTGATCATGTGACTGATCATGCGCTGATCATGTTTGCTATCATACACTGATCATGTGCCTCTGGAGGCAATAAACAAAGAGCTGAGTAGGCACGAATCAAACAGTCAGCAGGCAATAATCATGGAACTCAGGTGTGAGGAATCATGCTGCTCAGCTGGCAATAATCAAGCAGCTGAGCAGGCAGGAATTACGCAGCACAGCTGGCAATTGTCAAGCAGATGACAGGCAGGAATCGTGCAGCTCAGCTGGCAATTGTCAAGCAGATGAGCAGACAGTAATCACGCAGCTCAGCAGGCCCAGATCACGTGACTGAGCATGCACTGTTCACGTGGCTGATCATACACTGATCACGTGATGATCATGCACTGATCACTTGGATATCATGCACTGATCACGTGGCTGATCATACACTGTTCACGTGTCTGACCATGCACTGATCACGTGGCTGATCATACACTGCTCACGTAACTGATCATGCACTGATCACGTGGCTATCATGCACTGATCACGTGGCTGAACATGCACTGTTCACGTGGCTGATCACACACCTGTCACGTGACATATCATGCACTGATCACGTGGCACTCATGCACTGATCACGTGGCTGATCATACTCTGCTCACGTAACTCATGCACACATCACGTGGCTATCATGCACTGCTCACGTGGCTGATCATGGAATGATCACGTAGCAACCATATACTGGTCACGTGACTGATCATGCAAAGATCACGTAAATGATCATGCACTGTTCACGTGACTGATCATGTACTGATCACGTGACTGATCATGCACTGATCACGTGGCTATCATGCTCTGCTCACGTGGCTGATCATGCAACGATCACGTAGCAACCATGTACTGGTCACGTGACTGATCATGCACTGATCACGTAATTGATCCTGCACTGATCACGTGGCTCATCATGCACTGATCACGTGGCTGATCACACATGTATCACGTGACTGATCATGCACTGATCCCGTGGCTCTCATGCACTGATCACGTGGCTGTCATGCACTGATCACGTGGATATCATGCACTGATCACGTGGCTGATCACACACGTATCACATGACTGATCATGCACTGATCACGTGGCTATCATGCACTGATCACGTGGCTATCATGCACTGATCACGTGGCTGATCATGCAATGATCACGTGACTATCATGCACTGATCCCGTGGCAGCTCATGCACTGAGCACGTGGCTGATCATGCACTGATCATGTGGATGATCATGCACTGATCATGTGGCTGATCACACACGTACCACATGACTGATCATGCACTGATCACGTGGGTATCATGCACTGATCATGTGGCTGATCAGGCAATGATCACGTAGCTACCATGTACTGGTCACATGACTGATCATGCACTGATCACGTAATTGATCATGCATTGATCATGTGGCTGATCATGCACTGATCACGTGGCTGATCATACACTGATCACATAAGTTATCATGCACTGATCACGTGACTGATCATGCACTGATCACGTGGCTATCATGCACTGATCACTTGACTGCTCATACACTGATCTCGTGTCTGATCATGCAGTGATCACGTGGCTATCATGCACTGCTCACGTGGCTGATCATGCCATGATCACGCAGCTACCATGTACTGGTCACATGACTGATCATGCACTGATCACGTGACTGATCATGCAGTGATCACGTGGCTATCATGAACTACTCACGTGGCTGATCATGCAATGATCATGTAGCTACCATGTACAGGTCACGTGAATGATCATACACCCATCAGGTGACTGATCATGCACTGATCACGTGGCTATCATGCACTGATCACGAGACTGATCATGCACTGTTCACGTCTATATCATGCACTGATCACATGACTGCCCGTGCACTGATCACGTGGATGATCATACACTAATCTTGTGACAGATCATGCACTGATCACGTGGCTGATCATGCACTGATACCGTGACTGAGCATGGACTGATCACATGACTATCATGTAGTGATCACGTGACTTAATGGCGCTGATCATGTGACTAATCATGCGCTGATCATCTTTGCTATCATACACTGATCATGTGCCTCTGGAGGCAATAAACAAAGAGCTGAGTAGGCACGAATCAAACAGTCAGCAGGCAATAATCATGGAACTCAGCTGTGAGGAATCATGCTGCTCAGCTGGCAATAATCAAGCAGCTGAGCAGGCAGGAATTACGCTGCACAGCTGGCAATTGTCAAGCAGATGACAGGCAGGAATCGTGCAGCTCAGCTGGCAATTGTCAAGCAGATGAGCAGACAGTAATCACGCAGCTCAGCAGGCCCAGATCACGTGACTGAGCATGCACTGTTCACGTGGCTGATCATACACTGATCACGTGATGATCATGCACTGATCACTTGGATATCATGCTCTGTTCACGTGGCTGATCATACACTGGTCACGTGATGATCATGCACTGATCACTTGGATATCATGCACTGATCACGTGGCTGTACATACACTGTTCACGTGTCTGACCATGCACTGATCACGTGGCTGATCATACACTGCTCACGTAACTGATCATGCACTGATCACGTGGCTATCATGCACTGATCACGTGGCTGAACATGCACTGTTCACATGGCTGATCACACACCTGTCACGTGACATATCATGCACTGATCACGTGGCACTCATGCACTGATCACGTGGCTGATCATACTCTGGTCACGTAACTCATGCACACATCACGTGGCTATCATGCACTGCTCACGTGGCTCGTCATGGAATGATCACGTAGCAACCATATACTGGTAACCTGACTGATCATGCAAAGATCACGTAAATGATCATGCACTGTTCACGTGACTGATCATGTACTGATCACGTGACTGATCATGCAGTGATCACGAGACTGATCATGCACTGATCACATAACTGATCATGCACTGATCACATAACTGATCATGCACTGATCACATGACTGATCATGCACTGATCACGTGGCTGTCATGCACTGATCACTTGGCTGGACATACACTGATCACGTACCTGGTCATGCACTGATCACGTGGCTGATCATACACTGATCACGTGACTGATCATGCACTGATCTCGTTTCTGATCATGCACTGATCACGTGGCTATCATTCACTGCTCACGTGGCTCGTCATGGAATGATTACGTAGCCACCATATACTGGTAACATGACTGATCATGCAAAGATCACGTAAATGATCATGCACTGTTCACGTGACAGATCATGTACTGATTACGTGACTGATCATGCACTGACCACGTGGCTATCATGTTCTGCTCACGTGGCTGATCATGCAACGATCAAGTAGCAACCATGTACTGGTCACGTGACTGATCATGCACTGATCACGTAATTGATCCTGCACTGATCACGTGGCTCATCATGCACTGATCACGTGGCTGATCACACATGTATCACGTGACTGATCATGCACTGATCACCTGGCTCTCATGCACTGATCACGTGGCTGTCATGCACTGATCATGTGGATATCATGCACTGATTACGTGGCTGATCACACACGTATCACATGACTGATCATGCACTGATCACGTGGCTATCATGCACTGATCACGTGGCTATCATGCAGTCCTTACGTGGCTCGTCATGGAATGATCACGTAGCTACCATATACTGGTCATGTGACTGATCATGCACAGATCACGTCAATGATCATGCACTGTTCAATTTACTGATCATGTACTGATCACGTGACTGATCATGCACTGATCACGTGGCTATCATGCTCTGCTCACGTGGCTGATCATGCAAGGATCACGTAGCAACCATGTACGGGTCACGTGACTGATCATGCACTGATCACGTAATTGATCCTGCACTGATCACGTGGCTCATCATGCACTGTTCACGTGGCTGATCACACATGTATCACGTGACTGATCATGCACTGATCACGTGGCTCTCATGCAGTGATCATGTGGCTATCATGCACTGATCACGTAGCTATAATGCACTGATCACGTGGCTGATCACGAAATGATCACGTAGCTACCATGTACTGGTCATGTGACTTATCATGCACTGATCACGTAATTGATCCTGCACTGATCACATGGCTCATCACACACTGATGCGGTAGCTGACCACACACGTATCACGTGACTGATCATGTACAGATCACGTAAATAATCATGAAGTGATCACGTGGCTATCCTGCACTGATCACGTGGATCACGTGCACTGATCACGTGGCTGATCACACACGTATCACGTGACTGATCATGCACTGATCACGTGGCTATCCTGCACTGATCACGTGGCTATCATGCACTGATCACGTGGCTGATCATGCAATGATCACGCAGCTACCATGCACTGGTCACGTGACTGATCATGCACTGATCAGGTAATTGATCATGCACTGATCACGTGACTGATCATGCACAGATCACGTGACTGATCCTGCACAGATCACGTGACTGATCATGCACTGATCACGTGGCTATCATGCACTGCTCACGTGGATGATCATGCATGATCACGCAGCTACCATGTACTGGTCACATGACTGATCATGCACTGATCACATAATTGATCATGCACTGATCACCTGGCTTATCATGCATTGATCATGTGCTGATCATGTTTGGTGTCACACACTGATCATGTGCCTCTGGAGGCAATGAACATAGAGCTGAGTAGGCAGGAATCAGTCAGCAGGCTATAATCATGGAACTCAGCTCTGAGAAATCATGCTGCTCAGCTGGCAATAATCAAGTAGATGAGCAGGCACGAATTACGCAGCACAGGTGGTAATTGTCAAGGAGATGACAGGCAGGAATTGTGCAGCTCAGCTGGAAATTGTCAAGCAGATGAGCAGACAGTAATCACGCAGCTCAGCAGGCCCTGATCACGTGACTGAGCATGCACTGTTCACGTGGCTGATCACACACCTATCACATGACTGATCATGCACTGATCATGTGACTGATCATGCACTGATCACGTGTCTATCATGCACTGATCACGGGGCTGGACATACACTGATCACGTGCCTGGTCATGCACTGATTACGTGGCTGATCAGGCACTGATCACGTGACTGATCATGCACTGATCTCGTGTCTGATCATGCACTGATCACGTGGCTATCATGCACTGCTAACGTGGCTGATCATGCGATGATCACGCAGCTACCATGTACTGGTCACATGACTGATGAGGCACTGATCACGTGACTGATCATGCAGTGTTCACGTGGCTATTGTGCACTACTCACTTGGCTGATCATGCAATGATCATGTAGCTTCAATGTACAGGTCACGTGAATGATCATACACCCATCAGGTGACTGATCATGCACTGATCACGTAATTGATAATGCACTGATCGTGTGGCTGATCATGCACTGATCACGAGGCTGATCATCCACTGATCACGTGACTGATCATGCACTGATCACGTGACTGATCATGCATTGATCACGTGGCTATCATTCACTGATCAGTGGCTGGTCATACACTGCTCCCGTACCTGGTCATGCACAGATTACATGACTGATCATGCACTGAACACGTGATTGATCATGCACTGATCACGTGGCTATCATGAACTGCTCACGTGGCTGATCATGCGATGATCACGCAGCTACCATGTACTGGTCACATGACTGATCAGTCAATGATCACGTGACTGATCATGCAGTGATCACGTGGCTATCGTGCACTACTCACGTGGCTGATCATGCAATGATCATGTAGCTTCAATGTACAGGTCACGTGAATGATCATACACCCATCAGGTGACTGATCATGCACTGATCACGTAATTGATCATGCACTGATCACGTGGCTATCATGCACTGATCACGTGGCTGATCATGCAATGATCACGTAGCTAGCATGCACTGGTCACGTGACTGATCATGCACTGATCAGGTCATTGATCATGCACTGATCACGTGACTGATCATGCACAGATCACGTGACTGATCATGCACAGATCACGTGACTGATCATGCACTGATCACGTGGCTATCATGCACTGCTTACGTGGCTGATCATGCAATGATCACGCAGCTACCATGTACTGGTCACATGACTGATCATGCACTGATCACATAATTGATCATGCACTGATCACCTGGCTTATCATGCATTGATCATATGACTGATCATGTGCTGATCACGTTTGGTGTCACACACTGATCATGTGCCTCTCTAGGCAATGAACATAGAGCTGAGTAGGCAGGAATCAGTCAGCAGGCTATAATCATGGAACTCACCTCTGAGAAATCATGCTGCACAGCTGGCAATAATCAAGTAGATGAGCAGGCAGGAATTACGCAGCACAGCTGGCAATTGTCAAGGAGATGACAGGCAGGAATCCTGCAGCTCAGCTGAAAATTGTCAAGCAGATGAGCAGACAGTAATCACGCAGCTCAGCAGGCCCTGATCACGTGACTGAGCATGCACTGTTCACGTGGCTGATCACACACCTATCACATGACTGATCATGCACATATCATGTGACTGATCATGCACTGATCACGTGGCTGATCATACACTGATCACGTGATTGATCAGGCACTGATCATGTGAGTGATCATGCACTGATCATGTGGCTGATCATGCACTGATCACGTGGCTGATCATACACTGATCACGTGATTGATCAGGCACTGATCATGTGAGTGATCATGCACTGATCACGTGGCTATCATGCATTGATCACTTGGCTGGACATACACTGATCTCGCGCTTGGTCATGCACTGATCACTTGGCTGATCATGCACTGATCACGTGATTGATCATGCACTGATCATGTGAGTGATCATGCACTGATCACGTTGCTATCATTCATTGATCACTTGGCTGGACATACACTGATCACGTGCCTGGTCATGCACTGATCACGTGGCTGATCATGCACTGATCACGTGACTGATCACGCACTGATCTCGAGTCTGATCATGCACTGATCACGTGGCTATCATGCACTGCTCACGTGGCTGATCATGCGATGATCACGCAGCTACCATGTACAGGTCACGTGAATGATCATACACCCTTCAGGTGACTGATCATGCACTGATTACGGGGCTATCATGCACTGATCACGAGACTGATCATGCACTGATCACGTCTATATCATGCACTGATCACATGACTGCCCGTGCACTGATCACGTGGGTGATCATACACTAATCATGTGACAGATCGTGCACTGATTACGCGGCTGATCATGCACTGATACCGTGACTGAGCATGGACTGATCACATGACTATCATGTAGTGATCACGTGACTTAATGGCGCTGATCATGTGACTGATCATGCGCTGATCTTGTTTGCTATCATACACTGATCATGTGCCTCTGGAGGCAATAAACAAAGAGCTGAGTAGGCACGAATCAAAGAGTCAGCAGGCAATAATCATGGAACTCAGCTGTGAGGAATCATGCTGCTCAGCTGGCAATCATCAAGCAGCTGAGCAGGCAGGAATTACGCAGCACAGATGGCAATTGACAAGCAGATGACAGGCAGGAATCGTGCAGCTCAGCTGGCAATTGTCAAGCAGATGAGCAGAAAGTAATCACGCATCTCAGAAGGCCCTGATAACGTGACTGAGCATGCACTGTTCACGTGGCTGATCATACACTGATCACGTGATTGATCATGCACTGATCACTTGGATATCATGCACTGATCACGTGGCTGATCATACACTGTTCACGTGTCTGACCATGCACTGATCACGTGGCTCATCATACACTGCTCACGTAACTAATCATGCACTGATCACGTGGCTATCATGAACTGAATACGTGGCTGAACATGCACTATTCACGAGGCTGAACACACCTGTCACATGACATATCATGCACTGATCACGTGGCTGATCATACTCTGCTCTCGTAACTCATCATGTACATATCACGTTTCTATCATGCACTGTTCACATGGCTCGTCACGGAATGATCACGTAGCTACCATATACTGGTCACGTGACTGATCATGCACAGATCACGTAAATGATCATGCACTGTTTACGTGTCTGGTCATGTACTGATAATGTGACAGATCATGAACTCATCACATGGCTGATCATGCACTGATCACGTAATTGATCATGCACTTATCATTTGGCTGATCATGCACTGATCACGTGGCTGATCATACACTGATCACGTGACAAATCATGCACTGATCACGTGACTGATCATGAACTGATCACCTGGCTATCATGCACTGATCACTTGGCTGGTCATACAATGATCACATGACTGATCATGCACTGTTCACGTGACTGATCATGTACAGATCACGTGAATAATCATGAAGTGATCACGTGGCTATCCTGCACTGATCACGTGGATATCATGCACTGATCACGTGACTGATCACACACGTATCACGTGACTGATCATGCACTGATCACGTGGCTATCATGCACTGCACACGTGGCTGATCATGCAATGATCACGCAGCTACCATGTACTGGTCACATGACTGATCATGCACTGATCACATAATTGATCATGCACTGACCACCTGGTAATCATGCATTGATCATGTGACTGATCATGTGCTGATCATGTTTGGTGTCACACACTGATCATGTGCCTCTGGAGGCAATGAACATAGAGCTGAGTAGGCAGGAATCAGTCAGCAGGCTATAATCATGGAACTCAGCTCTGAGAAATCATGCTGCTCAGCTGGCAATAATCAAGTAGATGAGCAGGCAGGAATTACGCAGCACAAGTGGCAATTGTCAAGGAGGTGACAGGCAGGAATCGTGCAGCTCAGGTGGAAATTGTCAAGCAGATGAGCAGACAGTAATCACGCAGCTCAGCAGGCGCTGATCACGTGACTGAGCATGCACTGTTCACATGGCTGATCACACACCTATCACGTGACTGATCATGCACTGATCATGTGACTCATCATGCACTGATCACGTAGCTATCTTGCACTGATCACTTGGCTGATCATACACTCATCACGGGACTGATCGTGCACTGATTACGGCGCTATCATGCATTGACTACATGACTCCACATGCACTGATCACGTGGATGATCATGCACTGATCACGTGACTGACCATGCACTGATCACGTGACTGATCAGGCACTCATCAAATGGCTGATCATGCACTGATCACGTGGCTATCACGCACTGATCACTTGGCTGGACATACACTGATCACCTGCCTGGTCATGCACTGATCACGTGGCTGATCATGTACTGATCACGTGACTGATCATGCACTTATCTCGTGTCTGATCATGCACTGATCACGTGGCTATCATGCACTGCTCACGTGGCTGATCATGCGGTGGTCACGCAGCTACCATGTACTGGTCACATGACTGATCATGCACTGAACACGTGATTGATCATGCACTGATCACGTGGCTATCATGCACTACTCACGTGGCTGATCATGCAATGATCATGTAGCTACCATGTACCGGTCAGGTGACTGATTATACACCCATTAGGTGACGGATCATGCACTGATCACGTCGCTGATCATACACTGATCACCTGCCTGGTCATGCACAGATCACGTGACAAATCATGAACTGATCACATAGCTATCATGAAATGATCACCTGGCTGATCATGCACTGATCACGTGGCTGATCATGCACTGATACCGTGACTCAGCATGGACTGATCACATGACTATCATGTAGTGATCACGTGACTTAATGGCTCTGATCCTGTGACCAATCATGCGCTGATCATGTTTGCTATCATACACTGATCATGTGCCTCTGGAGGCAATAAACAAAGAGCTGAGTAGGCACGAATCAAACAGTCAGCAGGCAATAATCATGGAACTCATGTGTGAGGAATCATGCTGCTCAGCTGGCAATTGTCAAGCAGATGACAGGCAGGAATCATGCAGCTCAGCTGGCAATTGTCAAGCAGATGAGCAGACAGTAATCACGCAGCTCAGCAGGCCCTGATCACGTGACTGAGCATGCACTGTTCACGTGGCTGATAATACACTGATCACGTGATTGATCATGCACTAATCACGTGATTGATCATGCACTGATCACGTGGATATCATGCACTGATCACGTGGCTCATCATACACTGGTCACGTGACTGATCATGCACTGATCACATGGCTATCATGCACTGCTCACGTGGCTGATCATGCAATGATCACGCAGCTACCATGTACTGGTCACATGACTGATCATGCACTGATCACGTAATTGATCATGCACTGATCACCTGGCTTATCATGCATTGATCATGTGACTCATCATGTGCTGATCATGTTTGGTGTCACACACTGATCATGTGCCTCTGGAGGCAATGAACATAGAGCTGAGTAGGCAGGAATCAGTCAGCAGGCTATAATCATGGAACTCTGCTCTGAGAAATCATGCTGCTCAGCTGGCAATAATCAAATAGATGAGCAGGCAGGAATTACGCAGCACAGGTGGCAATTGTCAAACAGATGAGCAGACAGTAATCACGCATCTCAGCAGGCCCTGATCACGTGACTGAGCATGCACTGTTCACATGGCTGATCACACACCTATCACGTGACTGATCATGCACTTATCACGTGGCTTTCATGCACTGATCACGTGATTGTGCATGCATTGTTCACGTCATAGTATGCAATGATCACGTGGCTATCATGCCCTGATGACGTGGCTAATCATGCACTGATCATATGACTGATCATGCACTGATCACATAGCTATCTTGCACTGATCACTTGGCTGATCATACACTCATCACGGGACTGATTGTGCACTGATCAAGGCGCTATCATGCATTGATTACATGACTCCACATGCACTGATCACGTGGATGATCATGCACTGATCACGTGACTGACCATGCACTGATCACGTGACTGATCATGCACTGATCACGTGGTTATCATGCACTGATCACCTGGCTATCATGCACTTATCACGTGACTGATCATGCACTGATCACGAGTCTATCATGCACTGATCACTTGGCTGGACATATACTGATCACGTGCCTGGTCATGCACTGATCAGGTGGCGGATCATGCACTGATCACGTGACTGATCATGCACTGATCACGTGGCTATCATGCACTGATCACCTGGCTATAATGCACAGATCACGTGGCTGATCATGCACTGATCACGTGACTGATCATGCACTGATCACGAGTCTATCATGCACTGATCACTTGGCTGGACATACATTGATCACGAGACTGATCATGCACTGATCACGTGACTGATCATGCACTGATCACGTGGATATCATGCACTGATCACGTGGCTGATTACACACGTATCACATGACTGATCATGCACTGATCACGTGGTTATCATGCACTGATCAAGTGGCTATCATGCACTGATCATGTGGCTGATCAGGCAATGATCACGTAGCTACCATGTACTGGTCACGTGACTGATCATGCACTGATCACGTAATTGATCATGCACTGATGATGTGGCTGATCATGCACTGATCACGTGGCTGATCATACACTGATCACATAACTGATCATGCACTGATCACGTGACTGATCATGAACTGATCACGTGGCTATCATGCACTGCTCACGTGGCTGATCATGCCATGATCACGCAGCTACCATGTACTGGTCACATGACTGATCATGCACTGATCACGTGACTGATCATGCAGTGATCACGTGGCTATCATGAACTACTCACGTGGCTGATCATGCATTGATCATGTAGCTACCATGTACAGGTCACGTGAATGATCATACACCCATCAGGTGACTGATCATGCACTGATCACGTGGCTATCATGCACGGATAACGAGACTGATCATGCACTGTTCACGTCTATATCATACACTGATCACATGACTGCCCGTGCACTGATCACGTGGATGATCATACACTAATCTTGTGACAGATCATGCACTGATCACGTGGCTGATCATGCACTGATACCGTGACTGAGCATGGACTGATCACATGACTATCATGTAGTGATCACGTGACTTAATGGCGCTGATCATGTGACTGATCATGCGCTGATCATGTTTGCTATCATACACTGATCATGTGCCTCTGGAGGCAATAAGCAAAGAGCTGAGTAGGCACGAATCAAACAGTCAGCAGGCAATAATCATGGAACACAGGTGTGAGGAATCATGCTGCTCAGCTGGCAATAATCAAGCAGCTGAGCAGGCAGGAATTACGCAGCACAGCTGGCAATTGTCAAGCAGATGACAGGCAGGAATCGTGCAGCTCAGCTGGCAATTGTCAAGCAGATGAGCAGACAGTAATCACGCAGCTCAGCAGGCCCAGATCACGTGACTGAGCATGCACTGTTCACGTGGCTGATCATACACTGATCACGTGATGATCATGCACTGATCACTTGGATATCATGCACTGATCACGTGGCTGATCATACACTGTTCACGTGTCTGACCATGCACTGATCACGTGCCTGATCATAAACTGCTCACGTAACTGATCATGCACTGATCACGTGGCTATCATGCACTGATCACGTGGCTGAACATGCACTGTTCACGTGGCTGATCACACACCTATCACGTGACATATCATGCACTGATCACGTGGCACTCATGCACTGATCACGTGGATGATCATACTCTGCTCACGTAACTCATGCACACATCACGTGGCTATCATGCACTGCTCAGGTGGCTCGTCATGGAATGATCACGTAGCAACCAAATACTGGTAACGTGACTAATCATGCAAAGATCACGTAAATGATCATGCACTGTTCACGTGACTGATCATGTACTGATCACGTGACTGATCATGCACTGACCACGTGGCTATCATGCTCTGCTCACGTGGCTGATCATGCAACGATCACGTAGCAACCATGTACTGGTCACGTGACTGATCATGCACTGATCACGTAATTGATCCTGCACTGATCACGTGGCTCATCATGCACTGATCACGTGGCTGATCACACAGGTATCACGTGACTGATCATGAACTGATCCCGTGGCTCTCATGCACTGATCACGTGGCTGTCATGCACTGATCACGTGGATATCATGCACTGATCACGTGGCTGATCACACACGTATCACATGACTGATCATGCACTGATCACGTGGCTATCATGCACTGATCAGGTGGCTGATCAGGCAATGATCAGGTAGCTACCATGTACTGGTCACGTGACTGATCATGCACTGATCACGTAATTGATCATGCACTGATCATGTGGGTGATCATGCACTGATCACGTGGCTGATCATACACTGATCACATAACTGATCATGCACTGATCACGTGACTGATCATGCACTGATCACGTGGCTATCATGCACTGATCACTTGGCTGGACATACACTGATCACGTGCCTGGTCATGCACTGATCACGTGACTGATCATGCACTGATCTCGTGTCTGATCATGCACTGATCACGTGGCTATCATGCACTGCTCACGTGGCTGATCATGCCATGATCACGCAGCTACCATGTACTTGTCACATGACTGATCATGCACTGATCACGTGACTGATCATGCAGTGATCACGTGGCTATCATGAACTACTCACGTGGCTGATCATGCAATGATCATGTAGCTACCATGTACAGGTCACGTGAATGATCATACACCCATCAGGTGACTGATCATGCACTGATCACGTGGCTATCATGCACTGATCACGAGACTGATCATGCACTGTTCACGTCTATATCATGCACTGATCAAATGACTGCCCGTGCACTGATCACGTGGATGATCATACACTAATCTTGTGACAGATCATGCACTGATCACGTGGCTGATCATGCACTGATACCGTGACTGAGCATGGACTGATCACATGACTATCATGTAGTGATCACGTGACTTAATGGCGCTGATCATGTGACTGATCATGCGCTGATCATGTTTGCTATCATACACTGATCATGTGCCTCTGGAGGCAATAAACAAAGAGCTGAGTAGGCACGAATCAAACAGTCAGCAGGCAATAATCATGGAACACAGGTGTGAGGAATCATGCTGCTCAGCTGGCAATAATCAAGCAGCTGAGCAGGCAGGAATTACGCAGCACAGCTGGCAATTGTCAAGCAGATGACAGGCAGGAATCGTGCAGCTCAGCTGGCAATTGTCAAGCAGATGAGCAGACAGTAATCACGCAGCTCAGCAGGCCCAGATCACGTGACTGAGCATGCACTGTTCACGTGGCTGATCATACACTGATCACGTGATGATCATGTACTGATCACTTGGATATCATGCACTGATCACGTGGCTGATCCTACACTGTTCACGTGTCTGACCATGCACTGATCACGTGGCTGATCATACACTGCTCACGTAACTGATCATGCACTGATCACGTGGCTATCATGCACTGATCACGTGGCTGAACATGCACTGTTCACGTGGCTGATCACACACCTGTCACGTGACATATCATGCACTGATCACGTGGCACTCATGCACTGATCACGTGGCTGATCATACTCTGCTCACGTAACTCATGCACACATCACATGGCTATCATGCACTGCTCACGTGGCTCGTCATGGAATGATCACATAGCAACCATATACTGGTAACGTGACTGATCATGCAAAGATCACGTAAATGATCATGCACTGTTCACGTGACTGATCATGTACTGATCACGTGACTGATCATGCACTGACCACGTGGCTATCATGCTCTGCTCACGTGGCTGATCATGCAACGATCACGTAGCAACCATGTACTGGTCACGTGAATGATCATGCACTGATCACGTAATTGATCCTGCACTGATCACGTCGCTCATCATGCACTGATCACGTGGCTGATCACACATGTATCACGTGACTGATCATGCACTGATCCCGTGGCTCTCAATCACTGATCACGTGGCTGTCATGCACTGATCACGTGAATATCATGCACTGATCACGTGGCTGATCACACACGTATCACATGACTGATCATGCACTGATCACGTGGCTATCATGCACTGATCACGTGGCTATCATGCACTGATCACGTGGCTGATCAGGCAATGATCACGTAGCTACCATGTACTGGTCACGTAACTGATCATGCACTGAGAACGTAATTGATCATGCACTGATCATGTGGCTGATCATGCACTGATTACGTGGCTGATCATACACTGATCACATAACTGATCATGCACTGATCACGTGACTGATCATGCACTGATCACGTGGCTATCATGCACTGATCACTTGGCTGGACATACACTGATCACGTGCCTGGTCATGCACTGATCACGTGGCTGATCATGCACTGATCACGTGACTGATCATGCACTGATCTCGTGTCTGATCATGCACTGATCACGTGGCTATCATGCACTGCTCACGTGGCTGATCATGCCATGATCACGCAGCTACCATGTACTGGTCACATGACTGATCATGCACTGATCACGTGACTGATCATGCAGTGATCACGTGGCTATCATGAACTACTCACGTGGCTGATCATGCAATGATCATGTAGCTACCATGTACAGGTCACGTGAATGATCATACACCCATCAGGTGACTGATCATGCACTGATCACGTGGCTATCATGCACTGATCACGAGACTGATCATGCACTGATCACGTCTATATCATGCACTGATCACATGACTGCCCATGCACTGATCACGTGGATGATCATACACTAATCTTGTTACAGATCATGCACTGATCACGTGGCTGATCATGCACTGATACCGTGACTGAGCATGGACTGATCACATGACTATCATGTAGTGATCACGTGACTTAATGGCGCTGATCATGTGACTGATCATGCGCTGATCATGTTTGCTATCATACACTGATCATGTGCCTCTGGAGGCAATAAACAAAGAGCTGAGTAGGCACGAATCAAACAGTCAGCAGGCAATAATCATGGAACTCAGGTGTGAGGAATCATGCTGCTCAGCTGGCAATAATCAAGCAGCTGAGCAGGCAGGAATTACGCAGCACAGCTGGCAATTGTCAAGCAGATGACAGGCAGGAATCGTGCAGCTCAGCTGGCAATTGTCAAGCAGATGAGCAGACAGTAATCACGCAGCTCAGCAGGCCCAGATCACGTGACTGAGCATGCACTGATCACGTGGCTGATCATACACTGATCACGTGTCTGATCATGCACTGATCACGTGGCTGATCATATACTGCTCACGTAACTGATCATGCACTGATCACGTGGCTATCATGCACTGATCACGTGGCTGAACATGCACTGTTCACGTGGCTGATCACACACCTGTCACGTGACATATCATGCACTGATCACGTGGCACTCATGCACTGATCACGTGGCTGATCATACTCTGCTGACGTAACTCATGCACACATCACGTGGCTATCATGCACTGCTCACGTGGCTCGTCATGGAATGATCACGTAGCAACCATATACTGGTCACGTGACTGATCATGCACTGATCACGTAAATGATCATGCACTGTTCACGTGACTGATCATGTACTGATCACGTGACTGATCATGCACTGATCACGTGGCTATCATGCACTGCTCACGTGGCTGATCATGCAACGATCACGTAGCAACCATGTACTGGTCACGTGACTGATCATGCACTGATCACGTAATTGATCATGCACTGATCACGTGGCTCATCATGCACTGATCACGTGACTGATCATGCACTGATCACGTGGCTATCATGCACTGATCACGTGGCTGACATACACTGATCACGTGCCTGTCATGCACTGATCACGTGGCTGATCATGCACTGATCACGTGACTGATCATGCACTGATCACGTGTCTGATCATGCACTGATCACGTGGCTATCATGCACTGCTCACGTGGCTGATCATGCCATGATCACGCAGCTACCATGTACTGGTCACATGACTGATCATGCACTGATCACGTGACTGATCATGCAGTGATCACGTGGCTATCATGCACTACTCACGTGGCTGATCATGCAATGATCATGTAGCTACCATGTACAGGTCACGTGAATGATCATACACCCATCAGGTGACTGATCATGCACTGATCACGTGGCTATCATGCACTGATCACGAGACTGATCATGCACTGATCACGTCTATATCATGCACTGATCACATGACTGCCCATGCACTGATCACGTGGATGATCATACACTAATCTTGTGACAGATCATGCACTGATCACGTGGCTGATCATGCACTGATACCGTGACTGAGCATGGACTGATCACATGACTATCATGTAGTGATCACGTGACTTAATGGCGCTGATCATGTGACTGATCATGCGCTGATCATGTTTGCTATCATACACTGATCATGTGCCTCTGGAGGCAATAAACAAAGAGCTGAGTAGGCACGAATCAAACAGTCAGCAGGCAATAATCATGGAACTCAGGTGTGAGGAATCATGCTGCTCAGCTGGCAATAATCAAGCAGCTGAGCAGGCAGGAATTACGCAGCACAGCTGGCAATTGTCAAGCAGATGACAGGCAGGAATCGTGCAGCTCAGCTGGCAATTGTCAAGCAGATGAGCAGACAGTAATCACGCAGCTCAGCAGGCCCAGATCACGTGACTGAGCATGCACTGTTCACGTGGCTGATCATACACTGATCACGTGATGATCATGCACTGATCACTTGGATATCATGCACTGATCACGTGGCTGATCATACACTGTTCACGTGTCTGACCATGCACTGATCACGTGGCTGATCATACACAGCTCACGTAACTGATCATGCACTGATCACGTGGCTATCATGCACTGCTCACGTGGCTGTCATGCACTGATCACGTGGCAACCATATACTGGTCACGTGACTGATCATGCACTGATCACGTAAATGATCATGCACTGATCACGTGACTGATCATGCACTGATCACGTGACTGATCATGCACTGATCACGTGGCTATCATGCACTGCTCACGTGGCTGATCATGCAACGATCACGTAGCAACCATGTACTGGTCACGTGACTGATCATGCACTGATCACGTAATTGATCATGCACTGATCACGTGGCTGATCATGCACTGATCACGTGGCTGATCACACATGATCACGTGACTGATCATGCACTGATCACGTGGCTCTCATGCACTGATCACGTGGCTGTCATGCACTGATCACGTGGATATCATGCACTGATCACGTGGCTGATCACACACGTATCACATGACTGATCATGCACTGATCACGTGGCTATCATGCACTGATCACGTGGCTATCATGCACTGATCACGTGGCTATCATGCACTGATCACGTGGCTGATCATGCAATGATCACGTAGCTACCATGTACTGGTCACGTGACTGATCATGCACTGATCACGTAATTGATCATGCACTGATCACGTGGCTGATCATGCACTGATCACGTGGCTGATCATACACTGATCACATAACTGATCATGCACTGATCACGTGACTGATCATGCACTGATCACGTGGCTATCATGCACTGATCACTTGGCTGACATACACTGATCACGTGCCTGGTCATGCACTGATCACGTGGCTGATCATGCACTGATCACGTGACTGATCATGCACTGATCACGTGTCTGATCATGCACTGATCACGTGGCTATCATGCACTGCTCACGTGGCTGATCATGCCATGATCACGCAGCTACCATGTACTGGTCACATGACTGATCATGCACTGATCACGTGACTGATCATGCAGTGATCACGTGGCTATCATGCACTACTCACGTGGCTGATCATGCAATGATCATGTAGCTACCATGTACAGGTCACGTGAATGATCATACACCCATCAGGTGACTGATCATGCACTGATCACGTGGCTATCATGCACTGATCACGAGACTGATCATGCACTGATCACGTCTATATCATGCACTGATCACATGACTGCCCATGCACTGATCACGTGGATGATCATACACTAATCTTGTGACAGATCATGCACTGATCACGTGGCTGATCATGCACTGATACCGTGACTGAGCATGGACTGATCACATGACTATCATGTAGTGATCACGTGACTTAATGGCGCTGATCATGTGACTGATCATGCGCTGATCATGTTTGCTATCATACACTGATCATGTGCCTCTGGAGGCAATAAACAAAGAGCTGAGTAGGCACGAATCAAACAGTCAGCAGGCAATAATCATGGAACTCAGGTGTGAGGAATCATGCTGCTCAGCTGGCAATAATCAAGCAGCTGAGCAGGCAGGAATTACGCAGCACAGCTGGCAATTGTCAAGCAGATGACAGGCAGGAATCGTGCAGCTCAGCTGGCAATTGTCAAGCAGATGAGCAGACAGTAATCACGCAGCTCAGCAGGCCCAGATCACGTGACTGAGCATGCACTGTTCACGTGGCTGATCATACACTGATCACGTGATGATCATGCACTGATCACTTGGATATCATGCACTGATCACGTGGCTGATCATACACTGTTCACGTGTCTGACCATGCACTGATCACGTGGCTGATCATACACTGCTCACGTAACTGATCATGCACTGATCACGTGGCTATCATGCACTGATCACGTGGCTGAACATGCACTGTTCACGTGGCTGATCACACACCTGTCACGTGACATATCATGCACTGATCACGTGGCACTCATGCACTGATCACGTGGCTGATCATACTCTGCTCACGTAACTCATGCACACATCACGTGGCTATCATGCACTGCTCACGTGGCTCGTCATGGAATGATCACGTAGCAACCATATACTGGTCACGTGACTGATCATGCAAAGATCACGTAAATGATCATGCACTGTTCACGTGACTGATCATGTACTGATCACGTGACTGATCATGCACTGATCACGTGGCTATCATGCTCTGCTCACGTGGCTGATCATGCAACGATCACGTAGCAACCATGTACTGGTCACGTGACTGATCATGCACTGATCACGTAACTGATCCTGCACTGATCACGTGGCTCATCATGCACTGATCACGTGGCTGATCACACATGTATCACGTGACTGATCATGCACTGATCACGTGGCTCTCATGCACTGATCACGTGGCTGTCATGCACTGATCACGTGGATATCATCCACTGATCACGTGGCTGATCACACACGTATCACATGACTGATCATGCACTGATCACGTGGCTATCATGCACTGATCACGTGGCTATCATGCACTGATCACGTGGCTGATCATGCAATGATCACGTAGCTACCATGTACTGGTCACGTGACTGATCATGCACTGATCACGTAAGTGATCATGCACTGATCACGTGGCTGATCATGCACTGATCACGTGGCTGATCATACACTGATCACATAACTGATCATGCACTGATCACGTGACTGATCATGCACTGATCACGTGGCTATCATGCACTGATCACTTGGCTGACATACACTGATCACGTGCCTGGTCATGCACTGATCACGTGGCTGATCATGCACTGATCACGTGACTGATCATGCACTGATCACGTGTCTGATCATGCACTGATCACGTGGCTATCATGCACTGCTCACGTGGCTGATCATGCCATGATCACGCAGCTACCATGTACTGGTCACATGACTGATCATGCACTGATCACGTGACTGATCATGCACTGATCACGTGGCTATCATGAACTACTCACGTGGCTGATCATGCAATGATCATGTAGCTACCATGTACAGGTCACGTGAATGATCATACACCCATCAGGTGACTGATCATGCACTGATCACGTGGCTATCATGCACTGATCACGAGACTGATCATGCACTGATCACGTCTATATCATGCACTGATCACATGACTGCCCATGCACTGATCACGTGGATGATCATACACTAATCTTGTGACAGATCATGCACTGATCACGTGGCTGATCATGCACTGATACCGTGACTGAGCATGGACTGATCACATGACTATCATGTAGTGATCACGTGACTTAATGGCGCTGATCATGTGACTGATCATGCGCTGATCATGTTTGCTATCATACACTGATCATGTGCCTCTGGAGGCAATAAACAAAGAGCTGAGTAGGCACGAATCAAACAGTCAGCAGGCAATAATCATGGAACTCAGGTGTGAGGAATCATGCTGCTCAGCTGGCAATAATCAAGCAGCTGAGCAGGCAGGAATTACGCAGCACAGCTGGCAATTGTCAAGCAGATGACAGGCAGGAATCGTGCAGCTCAGCTGGCAATTGTCAAGCAGATGAGCAGACAGTAATCACGCAGCTCAGCAGGCCCAGATCACGTGACTGAGCATGCACTGTTCACGTGGCTGATCATACACTGATCACGTGATGATCATGCACTGATCACTTGGATATCATGCACTGATCACGTGGCTGATCATACACTGTTCACGTGTCTGACCATGCACTGATCACGTGGCTGATCATACACTGCTCACGTAACTGATCATGCACTGATCACGTGGCTATCATGCACTGATCACGTGGCTGAACATGCACTGTTCACGTGGCTGATCACACACCTGTCACGTGACATATCATGCACTGATCACGTGGCACTCATGCACTGATCACGTGGCTGATCATACTCTGCTCACGTAACTCATGCACACATCACGTGGCTATCATGCACTGCTCACGTGGCTGCTCATGGAATGATCACGTAGCAACCATATACTGGTCACGTGACTGATCATGCAAAGATCACGTAAATGATCATGCACTGTTCACGTGACTGATCATGTACTGATCACGTGACTGATCATGCACTGATCACGTGGCTATCATGCACTGCTCACGTGGCTGATCATGCACGATCACGTAGCAACCATGTACTGGTCACGTGACTGATCATGCACTGATCACGTAATTGATCCTGCACTGATCACGTGGCTCATCATGCACTGATCACGTGGCTGATCACACATGTATCACGTGACTGATCATGCACTGATCCCGTGGCTCTCATGCACTGATCACGTGGCTGTCATGCACTGATCACGTGGATATCATGCACTGATCACGTGGCTGATCACACACGTATCACATGACTGATCATGCACTGATCACGTGGCTATCATGCACTGATCACGTGGCTATCATGCACTGATCACGTGGCTGATCAGCAATGATCACGTAGCTACCATGTACTGGTCACGTAACTGATCATGCACTGAGCACGTAATTGATCATGCACTGATCACGTGGCTGATCATGCACTGATCACGTGGCTGATCATACACTGATCACGTAACTCATCATGCACTGATCACGTGACTGATCATGCACTGATCACGTGGCTATCATGCACTGATCACGTGGCTGATCATACACTGATCACGTGCCTGATCATGCACTGATCACGTGGCTGATCATGCACTGATCACGTGACTGATCATGCACTGATCACGTGGCTGATCATGCACTGATCACGTGACTGATCATGCACTGATCACGTGACTGATCATGCACTGATCACGTGGCTATCATGCACTGATCACGTGGCTGATCATGCATGATCACGCAGCTATCATGCACTGATCACGTGACTGATCATGCACTGATCACGTGGCTGATCACACACTGATCACGTGACTGATCATGCACTGATCACGTGGCTGATCATGCACTGATCACGTGGCTATCATGCACTGATCACGTGGCTGATCATGCATGATCACGTAGCTACCATGTACTGATCACGTGACTGATCATGCACTGATCACGTAATTGATCATGCACTGATCACGTGGCTGATCATGCACTGATCACGTGGCTGATCATGCACTGATCACGTAACTGATCATGCACTGATCACGTGACTGATCATGCACTGATCACGTGGCTATCATGCACTGATCACGTGGCTGATCATGCACTGATCACGTGCCTGATCATGCACTGATCACGTGGCTGATCATGCACTGATCACGTGACTGATCATGCACTGATCACGTGGCTATCATGCACTACTCACGTGGCTGATCATGCAATGATCATGTAGCTACCATGTACAGGTCACGTGAATGATCATACACCCATCAGGTGACTGATCATGCACTGATCACGTGGCTATCATGCACTGATCACGAGACTGATCATGCACTGATCACGTCTATATCATGCACTGATCACATGACTGCCCATGCACTGATCACGTGGATGATCATACACTGATCACGTGACTGATCATGCACTGATACCGTGACTGAGCATGGACTGATCACATGACTATCATGTAGTGATCACGTGACTTAATGGCGCTGATCATGTGACTGATCATGCGCTGATCATGTTTGCTATCATACACTGATCATGTGCCTCTGGAGGCAATAAACAAAGAGCTGAGTAGGCACGAATCAAACAGTCAGCAGGCAATAATCATGGAACTCAGGTGTGAGGAATCATGCTGCTCAGCTGGCAATAATCAAGCAGCTGAGCAGGCAGGAATTACGCAGCACAGCTGGCAATTGTCAAGCAGATGACAGGCAGGAATCGTGCAGCTCAGCTGGCAATTGTCAAGCAGATGAGCAGACAGTAATCACGCAGCTCAGCAGGCCCAGATCACGTGACTGAGCATGCACTGTTCACGTGGCTGATCATACACTGATCACGTGATGATCATGCACTGATCACTTGGATATCATGCACTGATCACGTGGCTGATCATACACTGTTCACGTGTCTGACCATGCACTGATCACGTGGCTGATCATACACTGCTCACGTAACTGATCATGCACTGATCACGTGGCTATCATGCACTGATCACGTGGCTGAACATGCACTGTTCACGTGGCTGATCACACACCTGTCACGTGACATATCATGCACTGATCACGTGGCACTCATGCACTGATCAAGTGGCTCGTCATGGAATGATCACGTAGCAACCATATACTGGTCACGTGACTGATCATGCACTGATCACGTAAATGATCATGCACTGTTCACGTGACTGATCATGTACTGATCACGTGACTGATCATGCACTGATCACGTGGCTATCATGCTCTGCTCACGTGGCTGCTCATGCAACGATCACGTAGCAACCATGTACTGGTCACGTGACTGATCATGCACTGATCACGTAATTGATCCTGCACTGATCACGTGGCTCATCATGCACTGATCACGTGGCTGATCACACATGTATCACGACTGATCATGCACTGATCACGTGGCTCTCATGCACTGTTCACGTGGCTGTCATGCACTGATCACGTGGATATCATGCACTGATCACGTGGCTGATCACACACGTATCACATGACTGATCATGCACTGATCACGTGGCTATCATGCACTGATCACGTGGCTATCATGCACTGATCACGTGGCTGATCATGCAATGATCACGTAGCTACCATGTACTGGTCACGTGACTGATCATGCACTGATCACGTGGCTGATCATGCACTGATCACGTGGCTGATCATGCACTGATCACGTGGCTGATCATACACTGATCACGTAACTGATCATGCACTGATCACGTGACTGATCATGCACTGATCACGTGGCTATCATGCACTGATCACTTGGCTGATCATGCACTGATCACGTGCCTGATCATGCACTGATCACGTGGCTGATCATGCACTGATCACGTGACTGATCATGCACTGATCACGTGTCTGATCATGCACTGATCACGTGGCTATCATGCACTGCTCACGTGGCTGATCATGCCATGATCACGCAGCTACCATGTACTGGTCACATGACTGATCATGCACTGATCACGTGACTGATCATGCACTGATCACGTGGCTATCATGCACTACTCACGTGGCTGATCATGCAATGATCATGTAGCTACCATGTACAGGTCACGTGAATGATCATACACCCATCAGGTGACTGATCATGCACTGATCACGTGGCTATCATGCACGGATCACAAGACTGATCATGCACTGATCACGTCTATATCATGCACTGATCACATGACTGCCCATGCACTGATCACGTGGATGATCATACACTAATCACGTGACTGATCATGCACTGATACCGTGACTGAGCATGGACTGATCACATGACTATCATGTAGTGATCACGTGACTTAATGGCGCTGATCATGTGACTGATCATGCGCTGATCATGTTTGCTATCATACACTGATCATGTGCCTCTGGAGGCAATAAACAAAGAGCTGAGTAGGCACGAATCAAACAGTCAGCAGGCAATAATCATGGAACTCAGGTGTGAGGAATCATGCTGCTCAGCTGGCAATAATCAAGCAGCTGAGCAGGCAGGAATTACGCAGCACAGCTGGCAATTGTCAAGCAGATGACAGGCAGGAATCGTGCAGCTCAGCTGGCAATTGTCAAGCAGATGAGCAGACAGTAATCACGCAGCTCAGCAGGCCCTGATCACGTGACTGAGCATGCACTGTTCACGTGGCTGATCATACACTGATCACGTGATGATCATGCACTGATCACGTGGATATCATGCACTGATCACGTGGCTGATCATACACTGATCACGTGTCTGACCATGCACTGATCACGTGGCTGATCATGCACTGCTCACGTAACTGATCATGCACTGATCACGTGGCATCATGCACTGATCACGTGGCTGATCATACACTGCTCACGTAACGCATGCACACATCACGTGGCTATCATGCACTGATCACGTGGCTGATCATGCACTGATCACGTAGCAACCATATACTGGTCACGTGACTGATCATGCACTGATCACGTGGCTGATCATGCACTGATCACGTGACTGATCATGCACTGATCACGTGACTGATCATGCACTGATCACGTGGCTATCATGCACTGCTCACGTGGCTGATCATGCCATGATCACGCAGCTACCATGTACTGGTCACATGACTGATCATGCACTGATCACGTGACTGATCATGCACTGATCACGTGGCTATCATGCACTACTCACGTGGCTGATCATGCAATGATCATGTAGCTACCATGTACAGGTCACGTGAATGATCATACACCCATCAGGTGACTGATCATGCACTGATCACGTGGCTATCATGCACTGATCACGAGACTGATCATGCACTGATCACGTCTATATCATGCACTGATCACATGACTGCCCATGCACTGATCACGTGGATGATCATACACTAATCTTGTGACAGATCATGCACTGATCACGTGGCTGATCATGCACTGATACCGTGACTGAGCATGGACTGATCACATGACTATCATGTAGTGATCACGTGACTTAATGGCGCTGATCATGTGACTGATCATGCGCTGATCATGTTTGCTATCATACACTGATCATGTGCCTCTGGAGGCAATAAACAAAGAGCTGAGTAGGCACGAATCAAACAGTCAGCAGGCAATAATCATGGAACACAGGTGTGAGGAATCATGCTGCTCAGCTGGCAATAATCAAGCAGCTGAGCATGCAGGAATCGTGCAGCTCAGCTGGCAATTGTCAAGCAGATGAGCAGACAGTAATCACGCAGCTCAGCAGGCCCAGATCACGTGACTGAGCATGCACTGTTCACGTGGCTGATCATACACTGATCACGTGATGATCATGCACTGATCACTTGGATATCATGCACTGATCACGTGGCTGATCATACACTGTTCACGTGTCTGACCATGCACTGATCACGTGGCTGATCATACACTGCTCACGTAACTGATCATGCACTGATCACGTGGCTATCATGCACTGATCACGTGGCTGAACATGCACTGTTCACGTGGCTGATCACACACCTGTCACGTGACATATCATGCACTGATCACGTGGCACTCATGCACTGATCACGTGGCTGATCATACTCTGCTCACGTAACTCATGCACACATAACGTGGCTATCATGCACTGCTCACGTGGCTCGTCATGGAATGATCACGTAGCAACCATATACTGGTCACGTGACTGATCATGCACAGATCACGTAAATGATCATGCACTGTTCACGTGACTGATCATGTACTGATCACGTGACTGATCATGCACTGATCACGTGGCTATCATGCTCTGCTCACGTGGCTGATCATGCAACGATCACGTAGCAACCATGTACTGGTCACGTGACTGATCATGCACTGATCACGTAATTGATCCTGCACTGATCACGTGGCTCATCATGCACTGATCACGTGGCTGATCACACATGTATCACGTGACTGATCATGCACTGATCACGTGGCTCTCATGCACTGATCACGTGGCTGTCATGCACTGATCACGTGGATATCATGCACTGATCACGTGGCTGATCACACACGTATCACATGACTGATCATGCACTGATCACGTGGCTATCATGCACTGATCACGTGGCTATCATGCACTGATCACGTGGCTGATCATGCAATGATCACGTAGCTACCATGTACTGGTCACGTGACTGATCATGCACTGATCACGTAATTGATCATGCACTGATCACGTGGCTGATCATGCACTGATCACGTGGCTGATCATGCACTGATCACGTAACTGATCATGCACTGATCACGTGACTGATCATGCACTGATCACGTGGCTGATCATGCACTGATCACGTGGCTGATCATGCACTGATCACGTGACTGATCATGCACTGATCACGTGACTGATCATGCACTGATCACGTGGCTATCATGCACTGATCACGTGGCTGATCATGCAATGATCATGTAGCTACCATGTACAGGTCACGTGAATGATCATACACCCATCAGGTGACTGATCATGCACTGATCACGTGGCTATCATGCACTGATCACGGGACTGATCATGCACTGATCACGTCTATATCATGCACTGATCACATGACTGCCCATGCACTGATCACGTGGATGATCATACACTAATCTTGTGACAGATCATGCACTGATCACGTGGCTGATCATGCACTGATACCGTGACTGAGCATGGACTGATCACATGACTATCATGTAGTGATCACGTGACTTAATGGCGCTGATCATGTGACTGATCATGCGCTGATCATGTTTGCTATCATACACTGATCATGTGCCTCTGGAGGCAATAAACAAAGAGCTGAGTAGGCACGAATCAAACAGTCAGCAGGCAATAATCATGGAACTCAGGTGTGAGGAATCATGCTGCTCAGCTGGCAATAATCAAGCAGCTGAGCAGGCAGGAATTACGCAGCACAGCTGGCAATTGTCAAGCAGATGACAGGCAGGAATCGTGCAGCTCAGCTGGCAATTGTCAAGCAGATGAGCAGACAGTAATCACGCAGCTCAGCAGGCCCAGATCACGTGACTGAGCATGCACTGTTCACGTGGCTGATCATACACTGATCACGTGATGATCATGCACTGATCACTTGGATATCATGCACTGATCACGTGGCTGATCATACACTGTTCACGTGTCTGACCATGCACTGATCACGTGGCTGATCATACACTGCTCACGTAACTGATCATGCACTGATCACGTGGCTATCATGCACTGATCACGTGGCTGAACATGCACTGTTCACGTGGCTGATCACACACCTGTCACGTGACATATCATGCACTGATCACGTGGCACTCATGCACTGATCACGTGGCTGATCATACTCTGCTCACGTAACTGATCATGCACTGATCACGTGGCTGATCATGCACTGATCACGTGGCTGATCATGCACTGATCACGTGACTATCATGCACTGATCACGTGACTGATCATGCACTGATCACGTGGCTGATCATGCACTGATCACGTGACTGATCATGCACTGATCACGTGGCTATCATGCACTGATCACGTGGCTGATCATGCACTGATCACGTGGCTGATCATGCACTGATCACGTGACTATCATGCACTGATCACGTGGCATCATGCACTGATCACGTGGCTGATCATGCACTGATCACGTGACTCATGCACTGATCACGTGGCTATCATGCACTGCTCACGTGGCTGTCATGGAATGATCACGTAGCAACCATATACTGGTCACGTGACTGATCATGCACTGATCACGTAAATGATCATGCACTGATCACGTGACTGATCATGCACTGATCACGTGACTGATCATGCACTGATCACGTGGCTATCATGCACTGATCACGTGGCTGATCATGCAACGATCACGTAGCTACCATGTACTGGTCACGTGACTGATCATGCACTGATCACGTAACTGATCATGCACTGATCACGTGGCTGTCATGCACTGATCACGTGGCTGATCACACATGATCACGTGACTGATCATGCACTGATCACGTGGCTATCATGCACTGATCACGTGGCTGTCATGCACTGATCACGTGGATATCATGCACTGATCACGTGGCTGATCATGCACTGATCACGTGACTGATCATGCACTGATCACGTGGCTATCATGCACTGATCACGTGGCTATCATGCACTGATCACGTGGCTGATCATGCAATGATCACGTAGCTACCATGTACTGGTCACGTGACTGATCATGCACTGATCACGTAACTGATCATGCACTGATCACGTGGCTGATCATGCACTGATCACGTGGCTGATCATGCACTGATCACGTGACTATCATGCACTGATCACGTGGCTGATCATACACTGATCACGTGACTGATCATGCACTGATCACGTGGCTGATCATGCACTGATCACGTGACTGATCATGCACTGATCACGTGTCTGATCATGCACTGATCACGTGGCTATCATGCACTGATCACGTGGCTGATCATGCATGATCACGCAGCTATCATGCACTGATCACGTGACTGATCATGCACTGATCACGTGACTGATCATGCACTGATCACGTGGCTATCATGCACTGATCACGTGGCTGATCATGCAATGATCATGTAACTACCATGTACTGGTCACGTGAATGATCATACACTGATCAGGTGACTGATCATGCACTGATCACGTGGCTATCATGCACTGATCACGTGACTGATCATGCACTGATCACGTCTATATCATGCACTGATCACATGACTGCCCATGCACTGATCACGTGGATGATCATGCACTGATCACGTGACAGATCATGCACTGATCACGTGGCTGATCATGCACTGATCACGTGACTGATCATGCACTGATCACGTGGCTGATCATGCACTGATCACGTGGCTATCATGCACTGATCACGTGGCTGATCATACACTGATCACGTGTCTGACCATGCACTGATCACGTGGCTGATCATACACTGATCACGTAACTGATCATGCACTGATCACGTGGCTATCATGCACTGATCACGTGGCTGAACATGCACTGTTCACGTGGCTGATCACACACCTGTAACGTGACATATCATGCACTGATCACGTGGCACTCATGCACTGATCACGTGGCTGATCATACTCTGCTCACGTAACTCATGCACACATCACGTGGCTATCATGCACTGCTCACGTGGCTCGTCATGGAATGATCACGTAGCAACCATATACTGGTCACGTGACTGATCATGCACTGATCACGTAAATGATCATGCACTGTTCACGTGACTGATCATGTACTGATCACGTGACTGATCATGCACTGATCACGTGGTATCATGCACTGCTCACGTGGCTGATCATGCAACGATCACGTAGCAACCATGTACTGGTCACGTGACTGATCATGCACTGATCACGTAATTGATCATGCACTGATCACGTGGCTCATCATGCACTGATCACGTGGCTGATCACACATGTATCACGTGACTGATCATGCACTGATCACGTGGCTCTCATGCACTGATCACGTGGCTGTCATGCACTGATCACGTGGATATCATGCACTGATCACGTGGCTGATCACACACGTATCACATGACTGATCATGCACTGATCACGTGGCTATCATGCACTGATCACGTGGCTATCATGCACTGATCACGTGGCTGATCATGCAATGATCACGTAGCTACCATGTACTGGTCACGTGACTGATCATGCACTGATCACGTAATTGATCATGCACTGATCACGTGGCTGATCATGCACTGATCACGTGGCTGATCATACACTGATCACGTAACTGATCATGCACTGATCACGTGACTGATCATGCACTGATCACGTGGCTATCATGCACTGATCACTTGGCTGACATACACTGATCACGTGCCTGATCATGCACTGATCACGTGGCTGATCATGCACTGATCACGTGACTGATCATGCACTGATCACGTGTCTGATCATGCACTGATCACGTGGCTATCATGCACTGCTCACGTGGCTGATCATGCCATGATCACGCAGCTACCATGTACTGGTCACATGACTGATCATGCACTGATCACGTGACTGATCATGCACTGATCACGTGGCTATCATGCACTATCACGTGGCTGATCATGCAATGATCATGTAGCTACCATGTACAGGTCACGTGAATGATCATACACCCATCAGGTGACTGATCATGCACTGATCACGTGGCTATCATGCACTGATCACGTGACTGATCATGCACTGATCACGTCTATATCATGCACTGATCACATGACTGCCCATGCACTGATCACGTGGATGATCATACACTAATCACGTGACAGATCATGCACTGATCACGTGGCTGATCATGCACTGATCACGTGACTGATCATGCACTGATCACGTGACTGATCATGCACTGATCACGTGGCTGATCATGCACTGATCACGTGGCTGATCACACATGATCACGTGACTGATCATGCACTGATCACGTGGCTGATCATGCACTGATCACGTGGCTATCATGCACTGCTCACGTGGCTGATCATGCAACGATCACGTAGCAACCATGTACTGGTCACGTGACTGATCATGCACTGATCACGTAATTGATCATGCACTGATCACGTGGCTCATCATGCACTGATCACGTGGCTGATCACACACTGATCACGTGACTGATCATGCACTGATCACGTGGCTATCATGCACTGATCACGTGGCTATCATGCACTGATCACGTGGATATCATGCACTGATCACGTGGCTGATCACACACTATCACGTGACTGATCATGCACTGATCACGTGGCTATCATGCACTGATCACGTGGCTATCATGCACTGATCACGTGGCTGATCATGCACTGATCACGTAGCTACCATGCACTGATCACGTGACTGATCATGCACTGATCACGTAATTGATCATGCACTGATCACGTGGCTGATCATGCACTGATCACGTGGCTGATCACACATGATCACGTGACTGATCATGCACTGATCACGTGACTGATCATGCACTGATCACGTGGCTATCATGCACTGATCACGTGGATATCATGCACTGATCACGTGGCTGATCATGCACTGATCACGTGACTGATCATGCACTGATCACGTGGCTGATCATGCACTGATCACGTGACTGATCATGCACTGATCACGTGGCTATCATGCACTGATCACGTGACTGATCATGCACTGATCACGTGACTGATCATGCACTGATCACGTGGCTATCATGCACTGATCACGTGGCTGATCATGCAATGATCATGTAGCTACCATGTACTGGTCACGTGACTGATCATGCACTGATCACGTGACTGATCATGCACTGATCACGTGGCTATCATGCACTGATCACGTGGCTATCATGCACTGATCACGTGGTGATCATGCACTGATCACGTGGCTGATCATGCACTGATCACGTGACTGATCATGCACTGATCACGTGGCTGATCATGCACTGATCACGTGACTGATCATGCACTGATCACGTGACTGATCATGCACTGATCACGTGGCTATCATGCACTGATCACGTGGCTGATCATGCATGATCACGTGCTATCATGCACTGGTCACATGACTGATCATGCACTGATCACGTGACTGATCATGCACTGATCACGTGGCTATCATGCACTGATCACGTGGCTGATCATGCAATGATCACGTAGCTACCATGTACTGGTCACGTGAATGATCATGCACTGATCACGTGACTGATCATGCACTGATCACGTGGCTATCATGCACTGATCACGTGGCTGATCATGCACTGATCACGTGACTGATCATGCACTGATCACGTGACTGATCATGCACTGATCACGTGGCTATCATGCACTGATCACGTGGCTGATCATGCACTGATCACGTGGCTGATCATGCACTGATCACGTGGCTGATCATGCACTGATCACGTGACTGATCATGCACTGATCACGTGGCTGATCATGCACTGATCACGTGACTGATCATGCACTGATCACGTGGCTATCATGCACTGATCACGTGGCTGATCATGCACTGATCACGTGCCTGATCATGCACTGATCACGTGGCTGATCATGCACTGATCACGTGACTGATCATGCACTGATCACGTGGCTGATCATGCACTGATCACGTGGCTATCATGCACTGCTCACGTGGCTGATCATGCATGATCACGCAGCTACCATGTACTGGTCACATGACTGATCATGCACTGATCACGTGACTGATCATGCACTGATCACGTGGCTATCATGCACTGATCACGTGGCTGATCATGCACTGATCACGTGACTGATCATGCACTGATCACGTGGCTGATCATGCACTGATCACGTGACTGATCATGCACTGATCACGTGGCTGATCATGCACTGATCACGTGGCTATCATGCACTGATCACGTGGCTGATCATGCACTGATCACGTAGCTACCATGCACTGATCACGTGACTGATCATGCACTGATCACGTGATTGATCATGCACTGATCACGTGGCTGATCATGCACTGATCACGTGGCTGATCATGCACTGATCACGTGGCTATCATGCACTGATCACGTGGCTGATCATACTGATCACGTGCCTGTCATGCACTGATCACGTGGCTGATCATGCACTGATCACGTGACTGATCATGCACTGATCACATGGCTATCATGCACTGATCACGTGGCTATCATGCACTGATCACGTGGCTGATCATGCAATGATCACGTAGCTACCATGCACTGATCACGTGACTGATCATGCACTGATCACGTGGCTGATCATGCACTGATCACGTGACTGATCATGCACTGATCACGTGACTGATCATGCACTGATCACGTGGATATCATGCACTGATCACGTGGCTGATCATACACTGATCACGTGTCTGACCATGCACTGATCACGTGGCTGATCATACACTGATCACGTAACTGATCATGCACTGATCACGTGGCTATCATGCACTGATCACGTGGCTGAACATGCACTGATCACGTGGCTGATCACACACTGTCACGTGACTGATCATGCACTGATCACGTGGCACTCATGCACTGATCACGTGGCTGATCATACTCTGCTCACGTAACTGATCATGCACACATCACGTGGCTATCATGCACTGCTCACGTGGCTGATCATGCAATGATCACGTAGCTACCATATACTGGTCACGTGACTGATCATGCACAGATCACGTAAATGATCATGCACTGATCACGTGACTGATCATGTACTGATCACGTGACTGATCATGCACTGATCACGTGGCTATCATGCACTGCTCACGTGGCTGATCATGCAATGATCACGTAGCAACCATGTACTGGTCACGTGACTGATCATGCACTGATCACGTAATTGATCATGCACTGATCACGTGGCTCATCATGCACTGATCACGTGGCTGATCACACACGTATCACGTGACTGATCATGCACTGATCACGTGGCTATCATGCACTGATCACGTGGCTATCATGCACTGATCACGTGGATATCATGCACTGATCACGTGGCTGATCACACACGTATCACATGACTGATCATGCACTGATCACGTGGCTATCATGCACTGATCACGTGGCTGATCATGCACTGATCACGTGACTGATCATGCACTGATCACGTGACTGATCATGCACTGATCACGTGGCTATCATGCACTGCTCACGTGGCTGATCATGCACTGATCACGCAGCTATCATGCACTGATCACGTGACTGATCATGCACTGATCACGTAATTGATCATGCACTGATCACGTGGCTGATCATGCACTGATCACGTGACTGATCATGCACTGATCACGTGACTGATCATGCACTGATCACGTGGCTATCATGCACTGATCACGTGGCTGATCATACTGATCACGTGCCTGTCATGCACTGATCACGTGGCTGATCATGCACTGATCACGTGACTGATCATGCACTGATCACGTGGCTATCATGCACTGATCACGTGGCTATCATGCACTGATCACGTGGCTGATCATGCAATGATCACGTAGCAACCATGCACTGATCACGTGACTGATCATGCACTGATCACGTGGCTGATCATGCACTGATCACGTGACTGATCATGCACTGATCACGTGACTGATCATGCACTGATCACGTGGATATCATGCACTGATCACGTGGCTGATCATACACTGATCACGTGTCTGATCATGCACTGATCACGTGGCTGATCATACACTGATCACGTAACTGATCATGCACTGATCACGTGGCTATCATGCACTGATCACGTGGCTGATCATGCACTGATCACGTGGCTGATCACACACTGTCACGTGACTGATCATGCACTGATCACGTGGCACTCATGCACTGATCACGTGGCTGATCATACTCTGCTCACGTAACTGATCATGCACACATCACGTGGCTATCATGCACTGCTCACGTGGCTGATCATGCAATGATCACGTAGCTAACATATACTGGTCACGTGACTGATCATGCACAGATCACGTAAATGATCATGCACTGTTCACGTGACTGATCATGTACTGATCACGTGACTGATCATGCACTGATCACGTGGCTATCATGCACTGCTCACGTGGCTGATCATGCAATGATCACGTAGCAACCATGTACTGGTCACGTGACTGATCATGCACTGATCACGTAATTGATCATGCACTGATCACGTGACTCATCATGCACTGATCACGTGGCTGATCACACACGATCACGTGACTGATCATGCACTGATCACGTGGCTATCATGCACTGATCACGTGGCTATCATGCACTGATCACGTGGATATCATGCACTGATCACGTGGCTGATCACACACGATCACGTGACTGATCATGCACTGATCACGTGGCTATCATGCACTGATCACGTGGCTGATCATGCACTGATCACGTAGCTATCATGCACTGATCACGTGACTGATCATGCACTGATCACGTGGCTGATCATGCACTGATCACGTGGATATCATGCACTGATCACGTGGCTGATCATGCACTGATCACGTGTCTGATCATGCACTGATCACGTGGCTGATCATGCACTGATCACGTGACTGATCATGCACTGATCACGTGGCTATCATGCACTGATCACGTGACTGATCATGCACTGATCACGTGACTGATCATGCACTGATCACGTGGCTATCATGCACTGATCACGTGGCTGATCATGCACTGATCATGTAGCTATCATGCACTGATCACGTGACTGATCATGCACTGATCACGTGACTGATCATGCACTGATCACGTGGCTATCATGCACTGATCACGTGGCTATCATGCACTGATCACGTGGTGATCATGCACTGATCACGTGGCTGATCACACACTGTCACGTGACTGATCATGCACTGATCACGTGGCACTCATGCACTGATCACGTGGCTGATCATACACTGATCACGTAACTGATCATGCACTGATCACGTGGCTATCATGCACTGCTCACGTGGCTGATCATGCAATGATCACGTAGCTACCATATACTGGTCACGTGACTGATCATGCACATGATCACGTAAATGATCATGCACTGATCACGTGACTGATCATGCACTGATCACGTGATGATCATGCACTGATCACGTGGCTATCATGCACTGCTCACGTGGCTGATCATGCACTGATCATGTAGCATCCATGTACTGGTCACGTGACTGATCATGCACTGATCACGTAATTGATCATGCACTGATCACGTGGCTGATCATGCACTGATCACGTGACTGATCATGCACTGATCACGTGACTGATCATGCACTGATCACGTGGCTATCATGCACTGATCACGTGGCTGATCATGCACTGATCACGTGCCTGATCATGCACTGATCACGTGACTGATCATGCACTGATCACGTGGCTATCATGCACTGATCACGTGGATATCATGCACTGATCACGTGGCTGATCATGCACTGATCACGTGACTGATCATGCACTGATCACGTGGCATCATGCACTGATCACGTGGCTGATCATGCACTGATCACGTGGCTGATCATGCACTGATCACGTGGCTGATCATGCACTGATCACGTAGCTGATCATGCACTGATCACGTGGCTATCATGCACTGATCACGTGGCTGATCATGCACTGATCACGTAGCTATCATGCACTGATCACGTGACTGATCATGCACTGATCACGTGATTGATCATGCACTGATCACGTGACTGATCATGCACTGATCACGTGACTGATCATGCACTGATCACGTGGCTATCATGCACTGATCACGTGGCTGATCATGCACTGATCACGTGACTGATCATGCACTGATCACGTGGCTATCATGCACTGATCACGTGGCTGATCATGCACTGATCACAGGACTGATCATGCACTGATCATGTGCTATCATGCACTGACACATGACTGACATGCACTGATCACGTGGATGATCATGCACTGATCACGTGACTGATCATGCACTGATCACGTGACTGATCATGCACTGATCACGTGGCTGATCATGCACTGATCACGTGGCTATCATGCACTGATCACGTGGCTGATCATGCACTGATCACGTAGCTACCATGTACTGATCACGTGACTGATCATGCACTGATCACGTAATTGATCATGCACTGATCACGTGGCTGATCATGCACTGATCACGTGGCTGATCATGCACTGATCACGTGGCTATCATGCACTGATCACGTGGCTGATCATACTGATCACGTGCTGTCATGCACTGATCACGTGGCTGATCATGCACTGATCACGTGACTGATCATGCACTGATCACATGGCTATCATGCACTGATCACGTGGCTATCATGCACTGATCACGTGGCTGATCATGCAATGATCACGTAGCTACCATGCACTGGTCACGTGACTGATCATGCACTGATCACGTGGCTGATCATGCACTGATCACGTGACTGATCATGCACTGATCACGTGACTGATCATGCACTGATCACGTGGATATCATGCACTGATCACGTGGCTGATCATACACTGATCACGTGTCTGACCATGCACTGATCACGTGGCTGATCATACACTGATCACGTAACTGATCATGCACTGATCACGTGGCTATCATGCACTGATCACGTGGCTGATCATGCACTGATCACGTGGCTGATCACACACCTGTCACGTGACTGATCATGCACTGATCACGTGGCACTCATGCACTGATCACGTGGCTGATCATACTCTGCTCACGTAACTGATCATGCACACATCACGTGGCTATCATGCACTGCTCACGTGGCTGATCATGCAATGATCACGTAGCTACCATATACTGGTCACGTGACTGATCATGCACAGATCACGTAAATGATCATGCACTGTTCACGTGACTGATCATGCACTGATCACGTGACTGATCATGCACTGATCACGTGGCTATCATGCACTGCTCACGTGGCTGATCATGCAATGATCACGTAGAAACCATGTACTGGTCACGTGACTGATCATGCACTGATCACGTAATTGATCATGCACTGATCACGTGACTCATCATGCACTGATCACGTGGCTGATCACACACGATCACGTGACTGATCATGCACTGATCACGTGGCTATCATGCACTGATCACGTGGCTATCATGCACTGATCACGTGGATATCATGCACTGATCACGTGGCTGATCACACACGATCACGTGACTGATCATGCACTGATCACGTGGCTATCATGCACTGATCACGTGGCTGATCATGCACTGATCACGTGACTGATCATGCACTGATCACGTGACTGATCATGCACTGATCACGTGGCTATCATGCACTGCTCACGTGGCTGATCATGCACTGATCACGCAGCTACCATGCACTGATCACGTGACTGATCATGCACTGATCACGTAACTGATCATGCACTGATCACGTGGCTGATCATGCACTGATCACGTGACTGATCATGCACTGATCACGTGACTGATCATGCACTGATCACGTGGCTATCATGCACTGATCACGTGGCTGATCATACTGATCACGTGCCTGTCATGCACTGATCACGTGGCTGATCATGCACTGATCACGTGACTGATCATGCACTGATCACGTGGCTATCATGCACTGATCACGTGGCTATCATGCACTGATCACGTGGCTGATCATGCAATGATCACGTAGCAACCATGCACTGGTCACGTGACTGATCATGCACTGATCACGTGGCTGATCATGCACTGATCACGTGACTGATCATGCACTGATCACGTGACTGATCATGCACTGATCACGTGGATATCATGCACTGATCACGTGGCTGATCATACACTGATCACGTGTCTGACCATGCACTGATCACGTGGCTGATCATACACTGATCACGTAACTGATCATGCACTGATCACGTGGCTATCATGCACTGATCACGTGGCTGAACATGCACTGATCACGTGGCTGATCACACACTGTCACGTGACTGATCATGCACTGATCACGTGGCACTCATGCACTGATCACGTGGCTGATCATACTCTGCTCACGTAACTGATCATGCACACATCACGTGGCTATCATGCACTGCTCACGTGGCTGATCATGCAATGATCACGTAGCTAACATATACTGGTCACGTGACTGATCATGCACAGATCACGTAAATGATCATGCACTGTTCACGTGACTGATCATGCACTGATCACGTGACTGATCATGCACTGATCACGTGGCTATCATGCACTGCTCACGTGGCTGATCATGCAATGATCACGTAGCAACCATGTACTGTCACGTGACTGATCATGCACTGATCACGTAATTGATCATGCACTGATCACGTGACTCATCATGCACTGATCACGTGGCTGATCACACACGTATCACGTGACTGATCATGCACTGATCACGTGGCTATCATGCACTGATCACGTGGCTATCATGCACTGATCACGTGGATATCATGCACTGATCACGTGGCTGATCACACACGATCACATGACTGATCATGCACTGATCACGTGGCTATCATGCACTGATCACGTGGCTGATCATGCACTGATCACGTAGCTATCATGCACTGATCACGTGACTGATCATGCACTGATCACGTGACTGATCATGCACTGATCACGTGGCTGATCATGCACTGATCACGTGACTGATCATGCACTGATCACGTGACTGATCATGCACTGATCACGTGGCTATCATGCACTGATCACGTGGCTGATCATGCACTGATCACGTGGCTATCATGCACTGATCACGTGACTGATCATGCACTGATCACGTGATTGATCATGCACTGATCACGTGGCTGATCATGCACTGATCACGTGACTGATCATGCACTGATCACGTGACTGATCATGCACTGATCACGTGGCTATCATGCACTGATCACGTGGCTGATCATGCACTGATCACGCAGCTATCATGCACTGATCACGTGACTGATCATGCACTGATCACGTAACTGATCATGCACTGATCACGTGGCTATCATGCACTGATCACGTGGCTGATCATGCACTGATCACGTGGCTATCATGCACTGATCACGTGGCTGATCATGCACTGATCATGTAGCTACCATGTACTGGTCACGTGAATGATCATACACCCATCAGGTGACTGATCATGCACTGATCACGTGGCTATCATGCACTGATCACGAGACTGATCATGCACTGATCACGTCTAATCATGCACTGATCACATGACTGCCCATGCACTGATCACGTGGATGATCATACACTAATCATGTGACAGATCATGCACTGATCACGTGGCTGATCATGCACTGATACCGTGACTGAGCATGGACTGATCACATGACTATCATGTAGTGATCACGTGACTTAATGGCACTGATCATGTGACTGATCATGCGCTGATCATGTTTGCTATCATACACTGATCATGTGCCTCTGGAGGCAATAAACAAAGAGCTGAGTAGGCACGAATCAAACAGTCAGCAGGCAATAATCATGGAACTCAGCTGTGAGGAATCATGCTGCTCAGCTGGCAATAATCAAGCAGCTGAGCAGGCAGGAATTACGCAGCACAGCTGGCAATTGTCAAGCAGATGACAGGCAGGAATCGTGCAGCTCAGCTGGCAATTGTCAAGCAGATGAGCAGACAGTAATCACGCAGCTCAGCAGGCCCTGATCACGTGACTGAGCATGCACTGTTCACGTGGCTGATCATACACTGATCACGTGACTGATCATGCACTGATCACGTGGCTGATCATGCACTGATCACGTGGCTGATCATGCACTGATCACGTGGCTGATCATGCACTGATCACGTGGCTGATCATGCACTGATCACGTGGCTATCATGCACTGATCACGTGACTGATCATGCACTGATCACGTGGCTGATCATGCACTGATCACGTGGCTGATCATGCACTGATCACGTGGCTGATCATGCACTGATCACGTGGCTATCATGCACTGATCACGTGGCTGATCATACTGATCACGTGACTGTCATGCACTGATCACGTGGCTGATCATGCACTGATCACGTGACTGATCATGCACTGATCACGTGGCTATCATGCACTGATCACGTGGCTATCATGCACTGATCACGTGGCTGATCATGCACTGATCACGTAGCTATCATGCACTGATCACGTGACTGATCATGCACTGATCACGTGGCTGATCATGCACTGATCACGTGACTGATCATGCACTGATCACGTGACTGATCATGCACTGATCACGTGGATATCATGCACTGATCACGTGGCTGATCATGCACTGATCACGTGTCTGATCATGCACTGATCACGTGGCTGATCATGCACTGATCACGTGACTGATCATGCACTGATCACGTGGCTATCATGCACTGATCACGTGGCTGATCATGCACTGATCACGTGGCTGATCACACACTGTCACGTGACTGATCATGCACTGATCACGTGGCATCATGCACTGATCACGTGGCTGATCATACACTGATCACGTAACTGATCATGCACTGATCACGTGGCTATCATGCACTGATCACGTGGCTGATCATGCAATGATCACGTAGCTATCATATACTGGTCACGTGACTGATCATGCACTGATCACGTAAATGATCATGCACTGATCACGTGACTGATCATGCACTGATCACGTGACTGATCATGCACTGATCACGTGGCTATCATGCACTGATCACGTGGCTGATCATGCAATGATCACGTAGAAACCATGTACTGGTCACGTGACTGATCATGCACTGATCACGTAATTGATCATGCACTGATCACGTGACTCATCATGCACTGATCACGTGGCTGATCACACACGATCACGTGACTGATCATGCACTGATCACGTGGCTATCATGCACTGATCACGTGGCTATCATGCACTGATCACGTGGATATCATGCACTGATCACGTGGCTGATCACACACGATCACGTGACTGATCATGCACTGATCACGTGGCTATCATGCACTGATCACGTGGCTGATCATGCACTGATCACGTGACTGATCATGCACTGATCACGTGACTGATCATGCACTGATCACGTGGCTATCATGCACTGATCACGTGGCTGATCATGCACTGATCACGCAGCTACCATGCACTGATCACGTGACTGATCATGCACTGATCACGTGACTGATCATGCACTGATCACGTGGCTGATCATGCACTGATCACGTGACTGATCATGCACTGATCACGTGACTGATCATGCACTGATCACGTGGCTATCATGCACTGATCACGTGGCTGATCATACTGATCACGTGGCTGTCATGCACTGATCACGTGGCTGATCATGCACTGATCACGTGACTGATCATGCACTGATCACGTGGCTATCATGCACTGATCACGTGGCTATCATGCACTGATCACGTGGCTGATCATGCACTGATCACGTAGCAACCATATACTGGTCACGTGACTGATCATGCACTGATCACGTGGCTGATCATGCACTGATCACGTGACTGATCATGCACTGATCACGTGACTGATCATGCACTGATCACGTGGATATCATGCACTGATCACGTGGCTGATCATACACTGATCACGTGTCTGACCATGCACTGATCACGTGGCTGATCATACACTGATCACGTAACTGATCATGCACTGATCACGTGGCTATCATGCACTGATCACGTGGCTGATCATGCACTGATCACGTGGCTCACACACCTGTCACGTGACTGATCATGCACTGATCACGTGGCACTCATGCACTGATCACGTGGCTGATCATACTCTGCTCACGTAACTGATAATGCACTGATCACGTGGCTATCATGCACTGATCACGTGGCTGATCATGCAATGATCACGTAGCTAACATATACTGGTCACGTGACTGATCATGCACAGATCACGTAAATGATCATGCACTGTTCACGTGACTGATCATGCACTGATCACGTGACTGATCATGCACTGATCACGTGGCTATCATGCACTGCTCACGTGGCTGATCATGCAATGATCACGTAGCAACCATGTACTGTCACGTGACTGATCATGCACTGATCACGTAATTGATCATGCACTGATCACGTGGCTCATCATGCACTGATCACGTGGCTGATCACACACTATCACGTGACTGATCATGCACTGATCACGTGGCTATCATGCACTGATCACGTGGCTATCATGCACTGATCACGTGGATATCATGCACTGATCACGTGGCTGATCACACACGATCACATGACTGATCATGCACTGATCACGTGGCTATCATGCACTGATCACGTGGCTGATCATGCACTGATCACGTAGCTACCATGCACTGATCACGTGACTGATCATGCACTGATCACGTAACTGATCATGCACTGATCACGTGGCTGATCATGCACTGATCACGTGACTGATCATGCACTGATCACGTGACTGATCATGCACTGATCACGTGGCTATCATGCACTGATCACGTGGCTGATCATGCACTGATCACGCAGCTATCATGCACTGATCACGTGACTGATCATGCACTGATCACGTGATTGATCATGCACTGATCACGTGGCTGATCATGCACTGATCACGTGACTGATCATGCACTGATCACGTGACTGATCATGCACTGATCACGTGGCTATCATGCACTGATCACGTGGCTGATCATGCACTGATCACGCAGCTATCATGCACTGATCACGTGACTGATCATGCACTGATCACGTAACTGATCATGCACTGATCACGTGGCTGATCATGCACTGATCACGTGGCTGATCATGCACTGATCACGTGGCTATCATGCACTGATCACGTGGCTGATCATGCACTGATCATGTAGCTACCATGTACTGGTCACGTGAATGATCATACACCCATCAGGTGACTGATCATGCACTGATCACGTGGCTATCATGCACTGATCACGAGACTGATCATGCACTGATCACGTCTAATCATGCACTGATCACATGACTGCCCATGCACTGATCACGTGGATGATCATACACTAATCATGTGACAGATCATGCACTGATCACGTGGCTGATCATGCACTGATACCGTGACTGAGCATGGACTGATCACATGACTATCATGTAGTGATCACGTGACTTAATGGCACTGATCATGTGACTGATCATGCGCTGATCATGTTTGCTATCATACACTGATCATGTGCCTCTGGAGGCAATAAACAAAGAGCTGAGTAGGCACGAATCAAACAGTCAGCAGGCAATAATCATGGAACTCAGCTGTGAGGAATCATGCTGCTCAGCTGGCAATAATCAAGCAGCTGAGCAGGCAGGAATTACGCAGCACAGCTGGCAATTGTCAAGCAGATGACAGGCAGGAATCGTGCAGCTCAGCTGGCAATTGTCAAGCAGATGAGCAGACAGTAATCACGCAGCTCAGCAGGCCCTGATCACGTGACTGAGCATGCACTGTTCACGTGGCTGATCATACACTGATCACGTGATTGATCATGCACTGATCACGTGGCTGATCATGCACTGATCACGTGTCTGATCATGCACTGATCACGTGGCTGATCATGCACTGCTCACGTAACTGATCATGCACTGATCACGTGGCTATCATGCACTGATCACGTGACTGATCATGCACTGATCACGTGACTGATCATGCACTGATCACGTGGCTATCATGCACTGATCACGTGGCTGATCATGCACTGATCATGTGGCTATCATGTACTGATCACGTGACTGATCATGCACTGATCACGTGACTGATCATGCACTGATCACGTGGCTATCATGCACTGATCACGTGGCTATCATGCACTGATCACGTGGATGATCATGCACTGATCACGTAGCTATCATGCACTGATCACGTGACTGATCATGCACTGATCACGTGACTGATCATGCACTGATCACGTGACTGATCATGCACTGATCACGTGGCTATCATGCACTGATCACGTGGCTGATCATGCACTGATCACATAATTGATCATGCACTGATCACGTGGCTTATCATGCACTGATCATGTGACTGATCATGTGCTGATCATGTTTGGTGTCATACACTGATCATGTGCCTCTGGAGGCAATGAACATAGAGCTGAGTAGGCAGGAATCAGTCAGCAGGCTATAATCATGGAACTCACTCTGAGAAATCATGCTGCTCAGCTGGCAATAATCAAGTGGCTGAGCAGGCAGGAATTACGCAGCACAGGTGGCAATTGTCAAGGAGATGACAGGCAGGAATCGTGCAGCTCAGCTGGAATTGTCAAGCAGATGAGCAGACACTAATCACGCAGCTCAGCAGGCCCTGATCACGTGACTGAGCATGCACTGTTCACGTGGCTGATCATACACTGATCACGTGACTGATCATGCACTGATCACGTGACTGATCATGCACTGATCACGTGGCTATCATGCACTGATCACGTGGCTGATCATGCACTGATCACGTGCTGATCATGCACTGATCACGTGGCTGATCATGCACTGATCACGTGACTGATCATGCACTGATCACGTGGCTGATCATGCACTGATCACGTGGCTCATGCACTGATCACGTGGCTGATCATGCACTGATCACGTGGCTATCATGCACTGATCACGTGGCTGATCATGCAATGATCACGTAGCTATCATGCAGGTCACGTGACTGATCATGCACTGATCACGTGACTGATCATGCACTGATCACGTGGCTATCATGCACTGATCACGTGACTGATCATGCACTGATCACGTCTATATCATGCACTGATCACGTGACTGATCATGCACTGATCACGTGACTGATCATGCACTGATCACGTGGCTGATCATGCACTGATCACGTGGCTGATCATGCACTGATCACGTGACTGATCATGCACTGATCACGTGGCTGATCATGCACTGATCACGTACTGATCATGCACTGATCACGTGGCTGATCATGCACTGATCACGTGGCTGATCATGCACTGATCACGTGACTGATCATGCACTGATCACGTGACTGATCATGCACTGATCACGTGGCTATCATGCACTGATCACGTGGCTGATCATGCACTGATCACATGACTGATCATGCACTGATCACGTGACTGATCATGCACATGATCACGTGACTGATCATGCACTGATCACGTGGCTATCATGCACTGATCACGTGGATGATCATGCACTGATCACGTGGCTGATCATGCACTGATCACGTGACTGATCATGCACTGATCACGTGGCTATCATGCACTGATCACGTGGCTGATCATGCACTGATCACTCAGCTACCATGCACTGATCACATGACTGATCATGCACTGATCACATAATTGATCATGCACTGATCACGTGGCTAATCATGCATGATCATGTGACTGATCATGTGCTGATCATGTTTGGTGTCATACACTGATCATGTGCCTCTGGAGGCAATGAACATAGAGCTGAGTAGGCAGGAATCAGTCAGCAGGCTATAATCATGGAACTCAGCTCTGAGAAATCATGCTGCTCAGCTGGCAATAATCAAGCAGCTGAGCAGGCAGGAATTACGCAGCACAGCTGGCAATTGTCAAGCAGATGACAGGCAGGAATCATGCAGCTCAGCTGGCAATTGTCAAGCAGATGAGCAGACAGTAATCACGCAGCTCAGCAGGCCCTGATCACGTGACTGAGCATGCACTGTTCACGTGGCTGATCATACACTGATCACGTGATGATCATGCACTGATCACGTGGCTATCATGCACTGATCACGTGGCTGTCATGCACTGATCACGTAGTGACCATGCACTGATCACGTGACTGATCATGCACTGATCACGTAACTGATCATGCACTGATCACGTGACTGATCATGCACTGATCACGTGACTGATCATGCACTGATCACGTGGCTATCATGCACTGATCACGTGGCTGATCATGCACTGATCACGTAGCTACCATGCACTGATCACGTGACTGATCATGCACTGATCACGTAATTGATCATGCACTGATCACGTGGCTGATCATGCACTGATCACGTGGCTGATCACACATGATCACGTGACTGATCATGCACTGATCACGTGGCTGATCATGCACTGATCACGTGACTGATCATGCACTGATCACGTCTATATCATGCACTGATCACGTGACTGATCATGCACTGATCACGTGGCTGATCATGCACTGATCACGTGACTGATCATGCACTGATCACGTGGCTGATCATGCACTGATCACGTGGCTGATCATGCACTGATCACGTGACTGATCATGCACTGATCACGTGACTGATCATGCACTGATCACGTGGCTATCATGCACTGATCACGTGGCTGATCATGCATGATCACGCAGCTACCATGTACTGGTCACATGACTGATCATGCACTGATCACGTGACTGATCATGCACTGATCACGTGGCTATCATGCACTATCACGTGGCTGATCATGCAATGATCATGTAGCTACCATGTACAGGTCACGTGAATGATCATGCACTGATCAGGTGACTGATCATGCACTGATCACGTGGCTATCATGCACTGATCACGTGACTGATCATGCACTGATCACGTCTATATCATGCACTGATCACATGACTGCCCATGCACTGATCACGTGGATGATCATACACTGATCACGTGACTGATCATGCACTGATCACGTGGCTATCATGCACTGATCACGTGGCTGAACATGCACTGATCACGTGGCTGATCACACACTGTCACGTGACATATCATGCACTGATCACGTGGCACTCATGCACTGATCACGTGGCTGATCATACTCTGCTCACGTAACTCATGCACATCACGTGGCTATCATGCACTGCTCACGTGGCTGATCATGGAATGATCACGTAGCAACCATATACTGGTCACGTGACTGATCATGCAAAGATCACGTAAATGATCATGCACTGATCACGTGACTGATCATGCACTGATCACGTGACTGATCATGCACTGATCACGTGGCTATCATGCACTGCTCACGTGGCTGATCATGCACGATCACGTAGCAACCATGTACTGGTCACGTGACTGATCATGCACTGATCACGTAATTGATCATGCACTGATCACGTGGCTCATCATGCACTGATCACGTGGCTGATCACACATGATCACGTGACTGATCATGCACTGATCACGTGGCTGTCATGCACTGATCACGTGCTATCATGCACTGATCACGTGGCTGATCATGCACTGATCACATGACTGATCATGCACTGATCACGTGGCTATCATGCACTGATCACGTGGCTATCATGCACTGATCACGTGGCTGATCATGCACTGATCACGTAGCTACCATGTACTGATCACGTGACTGATCATGCACTGATCACGTAATTGATCATGCACTGATCACGTGGCTGATCATGCACTGATCACGTGGCTGATCATGCACTGATCACGTGACTGATCATGCACTGATCACGTGACTGATCATGCACTGATCACGTGGCTATCATGCACTGATCACGTGCTGACATACACTGATCACGTGCTGATCATGCACTGATCACGTGGCTGATCATGCACTGATCACGTGACTGATCATGCACTGATCACGTGTCTGATCATGCACTGATCACGTGGCTATCATGCACTGCTCACGTGGCTGATCATGCCATGATCACGCAGCTACCATGTACTGGTCACATGACTGATCATGCACTGATCACGTGACTGATCATGCAGTGATCACGTGGCTATCATGCACTACTCACGTGGCTGATCATGCAATGATCATGTAGCTACCATGTACAGGTCACGTGAATGATCATACACCCATCAGGTGACTGATCATGCACTGATCACGTGGCTATCATGCACTGATCACGAGACTGATCATGCACTGATCACGTCTATATCATGCACTGATCACATGACTGCCCATGCACTGATCACGTGGATGATCATACACTAATCTTGTGACAGATCATGCACTGATCACGTGGCTGATCATGCACTGATACCGTGACTGAGCATGGACTGATCACATGACTATCATGTAGTGATCACGTGACTTAATGGCGCTGATCATGTGACTAATCATGCGCTGATCATGTTTGCTATCATACACTGATCATGTGCCTCTGGAGGCAATAAACAAAGAGCTGAGTAGGCACGAATCAAACAGTCAGCAGGCAATAATCATGGAACTCAGCTGTGAGGAATCATGCTGCTCAGCTGGCAATAATCAAGCAGCTGAGCAGGCAGGAATTACGCAGAACAGCTGGCAATTGTCAAGCAGATGACAGGCAGGAATCGTGCAGCTCAGCTGGCAATTGTCAAGCAGATGAGCAGACAGTAATCACGCAGCTCAGCAGGCCCAGATCACGTGACTGAGCATGCACTGTTCACGTGGCTGATCATACACTGATCACGTGATGATCATGCACTGATCAATTGGATATCATGCACTGATCACGTGGCTGATCATACACTGTTCACGTGTCTGACCATGCACTGATCACGTGGCTGATCATACACTGCTCACGTAACTGATCATGCACTGATCACGTGGCTATCATGCACTGATCACGTGGCTGAACATGCACTGTTCACGTGGCTGATCACACACCTGTCACGTGACATATCATGCACTGATCACGTGGCACTCATGCACTGATCACGTGGCTGATCATACTCTGCTCACGTAACTCATGCACACATCACGTGGCTATCATGCACTGCTCACGTGGCTCGTCATGGAATGATCACGTAGCAACCATATACTGGTAACGTGACTGATCATGCAATGATCACGTAAATGATCATGCACTGTTCACGTGACTGATCATGTACTGATCACGTGACTGATCATGCACTGATCACGTGGCTATCATGCTCTGCTCACGTGGCTGATCATGCAACGATCACGTAGCTACCATGTACTGGTCACGTGACTGATCATGCACTGATCACGTAATTGATCATGCACTGATCATGTGGCTGATCATGCACTGATCACGTGGCTGATCATACACTGATCACATAACTGATCATGCACTGATCACGTGACTGATCATGCACTGATCACGTGGCTATCATGCACTGATCACTTGGCTGGACATGCACTGATCACGTGCCTGGTCATGCACTGATCACGTGGCTGATCATGCACTGATCACGTGGCTGATCATGCACTGATCACGTGACTGATCATGCACTGATCACGTGGCTGTCATGCACTGATCACGTGGCTGATCATGCACTGATCACGAGACTGATCATGCACTGTTCACGTGTATATCATGCACTGATCACATGACTGCCCGTGCACTGATCACGTGACTGATCATGCACTGATCTCGTGTCTGATCATGCACTGATCACGTGGCTATCATGCACTGCTCACGTGGCTGATCATGTCATGATCACGCAGCTACCATGTACTGGTCACATGACTGATCATGCACTGATCACGTGACTGATCATGCAGTGATCACGTGGCTATCATGAACTACTCACGTGGCTGATCATGCAATGAACATGTAGCTACCATGTACAGGTCACGTGAATGATCATACACGCATCAGGTGACTGATCATGGACTGATCACGTGGCTATCATGCACTGATCACGAGACTGATCATGCACTGATCACGTCTATATCATGCACTGATCACATGACTGCCCGTGCACTGATCACGTGGCTGATCATGCACTGATACCGTGACTGAGCATGGACTGATCACATGACTATCATGTAGTGATCACGTGACTTAATGGCGCTGATCATGTGACTGATTATGCGCTGATCATGTTTGCTATCATACAGTGATCATGTGCCTCTGGAGGCAATAAACAAAGAGCTGAGTAGGCACGAATCAAACAGTCAGCAGGCAATAATCATGGAACACAGGTGTGAGGAATCATGCTGCTCAGCTGGCCATAATCAAGCAGCTAAGCAGGCAGGAATTACGCAGCACAGCTGGCAATTGTCAAGCAGATGACAGGCAGGAATCGTGCAGCTCAGCTGGAAATTGTCAAGCAGATGAGCAGACAGTAATCACGCAGCTCAGGAGGCCCAGATCACGTTACTGAGCATGCACTGTTCACGTGGCTGATCATACACTGATCACGTGATGATCATGCACTGATCACTTGGATATCATGCACTGATCACGTGGCTGATCATACACTGCTCACGTAACTGATCATGCACTGATCACGTGGCTATCATGCACTGATCACGTGGCTGAACATGCACTGTTCATGTGGCTGATCACACACCTGTCACGTGACATATCATGCACTGATCACGTGGCACTCATGCACTGATCACGTGGCTGATCATACTCTGCTCACGTAACTCATGCACACATCACGTGGCTATCATGCACTGCTCACGTGGCTCGTCATGGAATGATCACGTAGCAACCATATACTGGTAACGTGACTGATCATGCAAAGATCACATAAATGATCATGCACTGTTCACGTGATTGATCATGTACTGATCACGTGACTGATCATGCACTGAGCACGTGGCTATCATGCTCTGCTCACATGGCTGATCATGCAATGATCACGTAGCAACCATGTACTGGTCACGTGACTGATCATGCACTGATCACGTAATTGATCCTGCACTGATCATGTGGCTCATCATGCACTGATCACGTGGCTGATCACACATGTATCACGTGACTGATCATGCACTGATCACGTGGCTCTCATGCACTGATCACGAGAATGATCATGCACTGTTCACGTCTATATCATGCACTGATCACATGACTGCCCATGCACTGATCACGTGGATGATCATACACTAATCTTGTGACAGATCATGCACTGATAACGTGACTGATCATGCACTGATCACGTGGCTGATCATGCACTGATCACGTGACTGATCATGCACTGATCACGTGTCTGATCATGCACTGATCACGTGGCTATCATGCACTGCTCACGTGGCTGATCATGTCATGATCACGCAGCTACCATGTACTGGTCACATGACTGATCATGCACTGATCACGTGACTGATCATGCAGTGATCACGTGGCTATCATGAACTACACGTGGCTGATCATGCAATGAACATGTAGCTACCATGTACAGGTCACGTGAATGATCATACACCCATCAGGTGACTGATCATGCACTGTTCACGTCTATATCATGCACTGATCACATGACTGCCCGTGCACTGATCACGTGGATGATCATACACTAATCACGTGACAGATCATGCACTGATCACGTGGCTGATCATGCACTGATACCGTGACTGAGCATGGACTGATCACATGACTATCATGTAGTGATCACGTGACTTAATGGCGCTGATCATGTGACTGATCATGCGCTGATCATGTTTGCTATCATACACTGATAATGTGCCTCTGGAGGCAATAAACAAAGAGCTGAGTAGGCACGAATCAAACAGTCAGCAGGCAATAATCATGGAACTCAGCTGTGAGGAATCATGCTGCTCAGCTGGCAATAATCAAGCAGCTGAGCAGGCAGGAATTACGCAGCACAGCTGGCAATTGTCAAGCAGATGACAGGCAGGAATCGTGCAGCTCAGCTGGCAATTGTCAAGCAGATGAGCAGACAGTAATCACGCAGCTCAGCAGGCCCAGATCACGTGACTGAGCATGCACTGTTCACGTGGCTGATCATACACTGATCACGTGATGATCATGCACTGATCACTTGGATATCATGCACTGATCACGTGGCTGATCATACACTGTTCACGTGTCTGAACATGCACTGATCACGTGGCTGATCATACACTGCTCACGTAACTGATAATGCACTTATCACGTGGCTATCATGCTCTGCTCACGTGGCTGATCATGCAATGATCACGTAGCAACCATGTAGTGGTCACGTGACTGATCATGCACTGATCACGTAATTGATCCTGCACTGATCACGTGGCTCATCACGCACTGATCACGTGGCTGATCACACATGTATCACGTGACTGACCATGCACTGATCACGTGGCTCTCATGCACTGATCACGTGGCTATCATGCACTGATCACTTGGCTGATCATGCACTGATCACGTGACTGATCATGCACTGATCTCGTGTCTGATCATGCACTGATCACGTGGCTATCATGCACTGCTCACGTGGCTGATCATGCCATGATCACGCAGCTACCATGTACTGGTCACATGACTGATCATGCACTGATCACGTGACTGATCATGCAGTGATCACGTGGCGATCATGAACTACTCACGTGGCTGATCATGCAATGATCACGAGACTGATCATGCACTGTTCACGTCTATATCATGCACTGATAACATGACTGCCCGTGCACTGATCACGTGGATGATCATACACTAATCTTGTGACAGATCATGCACTGATCACGTGGCTGATCATGCACTGATACCGTGACTGAGCATGGACTGATCACATGACTATCGTGTAGTGATCACGTGACTTAATGGCGCTGATCATGTGACTGATTATGCGCTGATCATGTTTGCTATCATACAGTGATCATGTGCCTCTGGAGGCAATAAACAAAGAGCAGAGTAGGCATGAATCAAACAGTCAGCAGGCAATAATCATGGAACACAGGTGTGAGGAATCATGCTGCTCAGCTGGCAATAATCAAGCAGCTGAGCAGGCAGGAATTATGCAGCACAGCTGGCAATTGTCAAGCAGATGACAGGCAGGAATCGTGCAGCTCAGCTGGCAATTGTCAAGCAGATGAGCAGACAGTAATCACGCAGCTCAGCAGGCCCAGATCACGTGACTGAGCATGCACTGTTCACGTGGCTGATCATACACTGATCACGTGATGATCATGCACTGATCATGTGGATATCATGCACTGATCACGTGGCTGATCATACACTGTTCACATGTCTGACCATGCACTGATCACGTGGCTGATCATACACTGCTCACGTAACTGATCATGCACTGATCACGTGGCAATCATGCACTGATCACTTGGCTGAACATGCACTGTTCACGTGGCTGATCACACACCTGTCACGGGACATATCATGCACTGATCACGTGGCACTCATGCACTGATCACGTGGCTGATCATACACTGCTCACGTAACTCATGCACACATCACGTGGCTATCATGCACTGCTCACGTGGCTCATCATGGAATGATCACGTAGCTACCATATACTGGTCATGTGACTGATCATGCACAGATCACGTCAATGATCATGCACTGTTCAAGTGACTGATCATGTACTGATCACGTGACTGATCATGCACTGATTACGTGGCTATCATGCTCTGCTCATGTGGCTGATCATGCAAGGATCACGTAGCAACCATGTACTTGTCACGTGACTGATCATGCACTGATCACGTAATTGATCCTCCACTGATCACGTGGCCCATCATGCGCTGATCACGTGGCTGATCACACATGTATCACGTGACTGATCATGCACTGATCACGTGGCTCTCATGCACTGATCATGTGGCTATCATGCACTGATCACGTAGCTATCATGAACTGATCACGTGGCTGATCACCCAATGATCACGTAGCTACCATGTACTGGTCATGTGACTGATCATGCACTGATCACGTGGCTGATCATGCACTGATCACGTGGCTGATCATGCACTGATCACGTGGCTGATCAAGCCAGATCACGTGACTGAGCATGCACTGATCACGTGGCTATCATGCACTGATCACGTGACTGCGCATGCACTGATCACGTGGCTGATCATGCACTGATCACATGGCTCATCATGCACTGATCACGTGTTTATCAGGCAATGATCAGTGACTGACAGGCGCTGATCATGGGACTGTGCACGCACTGATCACGTGGCTATCATGCACTGATCACGTGACTGCGCATGCACTGATGACGTGGCTGTTCGGGCACTGATCACGTGTTTATCAGGCAGTGATCAGTGACTGACAGGCGCTGATCAGGGACTGTGCACGCACTGATCAGGTGGCTGATCAGGAACTGACCACCTGACCGCATGCAGTGATCACGTGGCTGGTCGTTCACTGATCACGTGTTTATCATACGGTGATCACGTGACTGAGAGGCGCTGATCACGTGACTGTGCCGTCAGTGATCACGTGGCTGAGCAGGCACTGATATCGTGACTGAGCATGCACTGATCATGTGCCGGGAGCCGGGGAGGCATTCCACTCTGGACAAAGGTCATGAGGAAGGAGGCTCGGCATACGCAAATGCGGGATCGAGCCTCAGGAGTCCACCCGGATATTCTCGAGCATCTCCCCAAAAACCGGAGTCTGCCTACTGTATTGCTTTGTGCTCTCACCTCTGATTTCACTGGGGGCTGTCCCCCACCACCATCTCGCTCTCTCTGTCAAAGAGTTAACTTACAGCTCCAATTCATAAAGTTCCTTGTCATTCTTCCCTTTAACTTCCAGCTGAGTCTCCATCTGGAGCGCGGAACCCACCACGCTTACTAATTATGCCTGGGCTGCTAAGACCCACTCGAGAAGGTGTCTAGGGTGAGGCACCTTTCGCTATTCGAGAGGGCGCCTGCGGCCTACGTAAGTGGTGCAAACTTCTTGTCTTGAAGTTTGATTGGTCTTCCGCGTAAACCAAGCTACTCAGTCTCTTTTCTCCACCGAATTTTCCTACTGAGCTCTCCTCATACTATTATTCTTGACATCTCTGATTAGCATATAAATAGTCGCCTAGGCCATCTCTCCTTCGAATACCCTGGATCAGTTGGGGCTGGTCCCCGGCAGGTGGCGACCGAACAGGGACCTCAGGAGGCAATACTCAAAGAGCTGAGCAGACACGAACCACGCAATCAGCAGGCAATAAGCATGGAGCTCAGCAGTGACGAATCATGCTGCTCAACTGGCAATAATCAAGCACGTGACCAGGCAGGAATCACGCAGCTCAGCTGGCAATTGTCAAGCAGATGAGCCGACAGGAATCACGCAGCTCAGCTGGCAATTGTCATGCAGATGAGCCGGCAGGAATCACGCAGCTCAGCAGGCCCTGATCACGTGACTCTGCAGGCACTGATCACGTGGCTGATCAAGTCCAGATCACGTGACTGAGCATGCACTGATCACGTGGCTATCATGCACTGATGACGTGACTGCGCATGCACTGATGACGTGGCTGATCAGGCACTGATCACATGGCTCATCATGCACTGATCACGTGTTTATCAGGCAATGATCAGTGACTGACAGGCGCTGATCATGGGACTGTGCACGCACTGATCACGTGGCTATCATGCACTGATCACGTGACTGCGCATGCACTGATGACGTGGCTGTTCGGGCACTGATCACGTGTTTATCAGGCAGTGATCAGTGACTGACAGGCGCTGATCAGGGGACTGTGCACGCACTGATCAGGTGGCTGATCAGGAACTGACCACCTGACCGCATGCAGTGATCACGTGGCTGGTCGTTCACTGATCACGTGTTTATCATACGGTGATCACGTGACTGAGAGGCGCTGATCACGTGACTGTGCCGTCAGTGATCACGTGGCTGAGCAGGCACTGATATCGTGACTGAGCATGCACTGATCATGTGCCGGGAGCCGGGGAGGCATTCCACTCTGGACAAAGGTCATGAGGAAGGAGGCTCGGCATACGCAAATGCGGGATCGAGCCTCAGGAGTCCACCCGGATATTCTCGAGCATCTCCCCCCAAAAAAACCGGAGTCTGCCTACTGTATTGCTTTGTGCTCTCACCTCTGATTTCACTGGGGGCTGTCCCCCACCACCATCTCGCTCTCTCTGTCAAAGAGTTAACTTACAGCTCCAATTCATAAAGTTCCTTGTCATTCTTCCCTTTAACTTCCAGCTGAGTCTCCATCTGGAGCGCGGAACCCACCACGCTTACTAATTATGCCTGGGCTGCTAAGACCCACTCGAGAAGGTGTCTAGGGTGAGGCACCTTTCGCTATTCGAGAGGGCGCCTGCGGCCTACGTAAGTGGTGCAAACTTCTTGTCTTGAAGTTTGATTGGTCTTCCGCGTAAACCAAGCTACTCAGTCTCTTTTCTCCACCGAATTTTCCTACTGAGCTCTCCTCATACTATTATTCTTGACATCTCTGATTAGCATATAAATAGTCGCCTAGGCCATCTCTCCTTCGAATACCCTGGATCAGTTGGGGCTGGTCCCCGGCAGGTGGCGACCGAACAGGGACCTCAGGAGGCAATACTCAAAGAGCTGAGCAGACACGAACCACGCAATCAGCAGGCAATAAGCATGGAGCTCAGCAGTGACGAATCATGCTGCTCAACTGGCAATAATCAAGCACGTGACCAGGCAGGAATCACGCAGCTCAGCTGGCAATTGTCAAGCAGATGAGCCGACAGGAATCACGCAGCTCAGCTGGCAATTGTCATGCAGATGAGCCGGCAGGAATCACGCAGCTCAGCAGGCCCTGATCACGTGACTCTGCAGGCACTGATCACGTGGCTGATCAAGTCCAGATCACGTGACTGAGCATGCACTGATCACGTGGCTATCATGCACTGATGACGTGACTGCGCATGCACTGATGACGTGGCTGATCGGGCACTGATCACATGGCTCATCATGCACTGATCACGTGTTTATCAGGCAATGATCAGTGACTGACAGGCGCTGATCATGGGACTGTGCACGCACTGATCACGTGGCTATCATGCACTGATCACGTGACTGCGCATGCACTGATGACGTGGCTGTTCGGGCACTGATCACGTGTTTATCAGGCAGTGATCAGTGACTGACAGGCGCTGATCAGGGGACTGTGCACGCACTGATCAGGTGGCTGATCAGGAACTGACCACCTGACCGCGCATGCAGTGATCACGTGGCTGGTCGTTCACTGATCACGTGTTTATCATACGGTGATCACGTGACTGAGAGGCGCTGATCACGTGACTGTGCCGTCAGTGATCACGTGGCTGAGCAGGCACTGATATCGTGACTGAGCATGCACTGATCATGTGCCGGGAGCCGGGGAGGCATTCCACTCTGGACAAAGGTCATGAGGAAGGAGGCTCGGCATACGCAAATGCGGGATCGAGCCTCAGGAGTCCACCCGGATATTCTCGAGCATCTCCCCCAAAAAAACCGGAGTCTGCCTACTGTATTGCTTTGTGCTCTCACCTCTGATTTCACTGGGGGCTGTCCCCCACCACCATCTCGCTCTCTCTGTCAAAGAGTTAACTTACAGCTCCAATTCATAAAGTTCCTTGTCATTCTTCCCTTTAACTTCCAGCTGAGTCTCCATCTGGAGCGCGGAACCCACCACGCTTACTAATTATGCCTGGGCTGCTAAGACCCACTCGAGAAGGTGTCTAGGGTGAGGCACCTTTCGCTATTCGAGAGGGCGCCTGCGGCCTACGTAAGTGGTGCAAACTTCTTGTCTTGAAGTTTGATTGGTCTTCCGCGTAAACCAAGCTACTCAGTCTCTTTTCTCCACCGAATTTTCCTACTGAGCTCTCCTCATACTATTATTCTTGACATCTCTGATTAGCATATAAATAGTCGCCTAGGCCATCTCTCCTTCGAATACCCTGGATCAGTTGGGGCTGGTCCCCGGCAGGTGGCGACCGAACAGGGACCTCAGGAGGCAATACTCAAAGAGCTGAGCAGACACGAACCACGCAATCAGCAGGCAATAAGCATGGAGCTCAGCAGTGACGAATCATGCTGCTCAACTGGCAATAATCAAGCACGTGACCAGGCAGGAATCACGCAGCTCAGCTGGCAATTGTCAAGCAGATGAGCCGACAGGAATCACGCAGCTCAGCTGGCAATTGTCATGCAGATGAGCCGGCAGGAATCACGCAGCTCAGCAGGCCCTGATCACGTGACTCTGCAGGCACTGATCACGTGGCTGATCAAGTCCAGATCACGTGACTGAGCATGCACTGATCACGTGGCTATCATGCACTGATGACGTGACTGCGCATGCACTGATGACGTGGCTGATCGGGCACTGATCACATGGCTCATCATGCACTGATCACGTGTTTATCAGGCAATGATCAGTGACTGACAGGCGCTGATCATGGGACTGTGCACGCACTGATCACGTGGCTATCATGCACTGATCACGTGACTGCGCATGCACTGATGACGTGGCTGTTCGGGCACTGATCACGTGTTTATCAGGCAGTGATCAGTGACTGACAGGCGCTGATCAGGGGACTGTGCACGCACTGATCAGGTGGCTGATCAGGAACTGACCACCTGACCGCGCATGCAGTGATCACGTGGCTGGTCGTTCACTGATCACGTGTTTATCATACGGTGATCACGTGACTGAGAGGCGCTGATCACGTGACTGTGCCGTCAGTGATCACGTGGCTGAGCAGGCACTGATATCGTGACTGAGCATGCACTGATCATGTGCCGGGAGCCGGGGAGGCATTCCACTCTGGACAAAGGTCATGAGGAAGGAGGCTCGGCATACGCAAATGCGGGATCGAGCCTCAGGAGTCCACCCGGATATTCTCGAGCATCTCCCCCAAAAAAACCGGAGTCTGCCTACTGTATTGCTTTGTGCTCTCACCTCTGATTTCACTGGGGGCTGTCCCCCACCACCATCTCGCTCTCTCTGTCAAAGAGTTAACTTACAGCTCCAATTCATAAAGTTCCTTGTCATTCTTCCCTTTAACTTCCAGCTGAGTCTCCATCTGGAGCGCGGAACCCACCACGCTTACTAATTATGCCTGGGCTGCTAAGACCCACTCGAGAAGGTGTCTAGGGTGAGGCACCTTTCGCTATTCGAGAGGGCGCCTGCGGCCTACGTAAGTGGTGCAAACTTCTTGTCTTGAAGTTTGATTGGTCTTCCGCGTAAACCAAGCTACTCAGTCTCTTTTCTCCACCGAATTTTCCTACTGAGCTCTCCTCATACTATTATTCTTGACATCTCTGATTAGCATATAAATAGTCGCCTAGGCCATCTCTCCTTCGAATACCCTGGATCAGTTGGGGCTGGTCCCCGGCAGGTGGCGACCGAACAGGGACCTCAGGAGGCAATACTCAAAGAGCTGAGCAGACACGAACCACGCAATCAGCAGGCAATAAGCATGGAGCTCAGCAGTGACGAATCATGCTGCTCAACTGGCAATAATCAAGCACGTGACCAGGCAGGAATCACGCAGCTCAGCTGGCAATTGTCAAGCAGATGAGCCGACAGGAATCACGCAGCTCAGCTGGCAATTGTCATGCAGATGAGCCGGCAGGAATCACGCAGCTCAGCAGGCCCTGATCACGTGACTCTGCAGGCACTGATCACGTGGCTGATCAAGTCCAGATCACGTGACTGAGCATGCACTGATCACGTGGCTATCATGCACTGATGACGTGACTGCGCATGCACTGATGACGTGGCTGATCGGGCACTGATCACATGGCTCATCATGCACTGATCACGTGTTTATCAGGCAATGATCAGTGACTGACAGGCGCTGATCATGGGACTGTGCACGCACTGATCACGTGGCTATCATGCACTGATCACGTGACTGCGCATGCACTGATGACGTGGCTGTTCGGGCACTGATCACGTGTTTATCAGGCAGTGATCAGTGACTGACAGGCGCTGATCAGGGGACTGTGCACGCACTGATCAGGTGGCTGATCAGGAACTGACCACCTGACCGCGCATGCAGTGATCACGTGGCTGGTCGTTCACTGATCACGTGTTTATCATACGGTGATCACGTGACTGAGAGGCGCTGATCACGTGACTGTGCCGTCAGTGATCACGTGGCTGAGCAGGCACTGATATCGTGACTGAGCATGCACTGATCATGTGCCGGGAGCCGGGGAGGCATTCCACTCTGGACAAAGGTCATGAGGAAGGAGGCTCGGCATACGCAAATGCGGGATCGAGCCTCAGGAGTCCACCCGGATATTCTCGAGCATCTCCCCCCAAAAAAACCGGAGTCTGCCTACTGTATTGCTTTGTGCTCTCACCTCTGATTTCACTGGGGGCTGTCCCCCACCACCATCTCGCTCTCTCTGTCAAAGAGTTAACTTACAGCTCCAATTCATAAAGTTCCTTGTCATTCTTCCCTTTAACTTCCAGCTGAGTCTCCATCTGGAGCGCGGAACCCACCACGCTTACTAATTATGCCTGGGCTGCTAAGACCCACTCGAGAAGGTGTCTAGGGTGAGGCACCTTTCGCTATTCGAGAGGGCGCCTGCGGCCTACGTAAGTGGTGCAAACTTCTTGTCTTGAAGTTTGATTGGTCTTCCGCGTAAACCAAGCTACTCAGTCTCTTTTCTCCACCGAATTTTCCTACTGAGCTCTCCTCATACTATTATTCTTGACATCTCTGATTAGCATATAAATAGTCGCCTAGGCCATCTCTCCTTCGAATACCCTGGATCAGTTGGGGCTGGTCCCCGGCAGGTGGCGACCGAACAGGGACCTCAGGAGGCAATACTCAAAGAGCTGAGCAGACACGAACCACGCAATCAGCAGGCAATAAGCATGGAGCTCAGCAGTGACGAATCATGCTGCTCAACTGGCAATAATCAAGCACGTGACCAGGCAGGAATCACGCAGCTCAGCTGGCAATTGTCAAGCAGATGAGCCGACAGGAATCACGCAGCTCAGCTGGCAATTGTCATGCAGATGAGCCGGCAGGAATCACGCAGCTCAGCAGGCCCTGATCACGTGACTCTGCAGGCACTGATCACGTGGCTGATCAAGTCCAGATCACGTGACTGAGCATGCACTGATCACGTGGCTATCATGCACTGATGACGTGACTGCGCATGCACTGATGACGTGGCTGATCGGGCACTGATCACATGGCTCATCATGCACTGATCACGTGTTTATCAGGCAATGATCAGTGACTGACAGGCGCTGATCATGGGACTGTGCACGCACTGATCACGTGGCTATCATGCACTGATCACGTGACTGCGCATGCACTGATGACGTGGCTGTTCGGGCACTGATCACGTGTTTATCAGGCAGTGATCAGTGACTGACAGGCGCTGATCAGGGGACTGTGCACGCACTGATCAGGTGGCTGATCAGGAACTGACCACCTGACCGCGCATGCAGTGATCACGTGGCTGGTCGTTCACTGATCACGTGTTTATCATACGGTGATCACGTGACTGAGAGGCGCTGATCACGTGACTGTGCCGTCAGTGATCACGTGGCTGAGCAGGCACTGATATCGTGACTGAGCATGCACTGATCATGTGCCGGGAGCCGGGGAGGCATTCCACTCTGGACAAAGGTCATGAGGAAGGAGGCTCGGCATACGCAAATGCGGGATCGAGCCTCAGGAGTCCACCCGGATATTCTCGAGCATCTCCCCCCAAAAAAACCGGAGTCTGCCTACTGTATTGCTTTGTGCTCTCACCTCTGATTTCACTGGGGGCTGTCCCCCACCACCATCTCGCTCTCTCTGTCAAAGAGTTAACTTACAGCTCCAATTCATAAAGTTCCTTGTCATTCTTCCCTTTAACTTCCAGCTGAGTCTCCATCTGGAGCGCGGAACCCACCACGCTTACTAATTATGCCTGGGCTGCTAAGACCCACTCGAGAAGGTGTCTAGGGTGAGGCACCTTTCGCTATTCGAGAGGGCGCCTGCGGCCTACGTAAGTGGTGCAAACTTCTTGTCTTGAAGTTTGATTGGTCTTCCGCGTAAACCAAGCTACTCAGTCTCTTTTCTCCACCGAATTTTCCTACTGAGCTCTCCTCATACTATTATTCTTGACATCTCTGATTAGCATATAAATAGTCGCCTAGGCCATCTCTCCTTCGAATACCCTGGATCAGTTGGGGCTGGTCCCCGGCAGGTGGCGACCGAACAGGGACCTCAGGAGGCAATACTCAAAGAGCTGAGCAGACACGAACCACGCAATCAGCAGGCAATAAGCATGGAGCTCAGCAGTGACGAATCATGCTGCTCAACTGGCAATAATCAAGCACGTGACCAGGCAGGAATCACGCAGCTCAGCTGGCAATTGTCAAGCAGATGAGCCGACAGGAATCACGCAGCTCAGCTGGCAATTGTCATGCAGATGAGCCGGCAGGAATCACGCAGCTCAGCAGGCCCTGATCACGTGACTCTGCAGGCACTGATCACGTGGCTGATCAAGTCCAGATCACGTGACTGAGCATGCACTGATCACGTGGCTATCATGCACTGATGACGTGACTGCGCATGCACTGATGACGTGGCTGATCGGGCACTGATCACATGGCTCATCATGCACTGATCACGTGTTTATCAGGCAATGATCAGTGACTGACAGGCGCTGATCATGGGACTGTGCACGCACTGATCACGTGGCTATCATGCACTGATCACGTGACTGCGCATGCACTGATGACGTGGCTGTTCGGGCACTGATCACGTGTTTATCAGGCAGTGATCAGTGACTGACAGGCGCTGATCAGGGGACTGTGCACGCACTGATCAGGTGGCTGATCAGGAACTGACCACCTGACCGCGCATGCAGTGATCACGTGGCTGGTCGTTCACTGATCACGTGTTTATCATACGGTGATCACGTGACTGAGAGGCGCTGATCACGTGACTGTGCCGTCAGTGATCACGTGGCTGAGCAGGCACTGATATCGTGACTGAGCATGCACTGATCATGTGCCGGGAGCCGGGGAGGCATTCCACTCTGGACAAAGGTCATGAGGAAGGAGGCTCGGCATACGCAAATGCGGGATCGAGCCTCAGGAGTCCACCCGGATATTCTCGAGCATCTCCCCCCAAAAAAACCGGAGTCTGCCTACTGTATTGCTTTGTGCTCTCACCTCTGATTTCACTGGGGGCTGTCCCCCACCACCATCTCGCTCTCTCTGTCAAAGAGTTAACTTACAGCTCCAATTCATAAAGTTCCTTGTCATTCTTCCCTTTAACTTCCAGCTGAGTCTCCATCTGGAGCGCGGAACCCACCACGCTTACTAATTATGCCTGGGCTGCTAAGACCCACTCGAGAAGGTGTCTAGGGTGAGGCACCTTTCGCTATTCGAGAGGGCGCCTGCGGCCTACGTAAGTGGTGCAAACTTCTTGTCTTGAAGTTTGATTGGTCTTCCGCGTAAACCAAGCTACTCAGTCTCTTTTCTCCACCGAATTTTCCTACTGAGCTCTCCTCATACTATTATTCTTGACATCTCTGATTAGCATATAAATAGTCGCCTAGGCCATCTCTCCTTCGAATACCCTGGATCAGTTGGGGCTGGTCCCCGGCAGGTGGCGACCGAACAGGGACCTCAGGAGGCAATACTCAAAGAGCTGAGCAGACACGAACCACGCAATCAGCAGGCAATAAGCATGGAGCTCAGCAGTGACGAATCATGCTGCTCAACTGGCAATAATCAAGCACGTGACCAGGCAGGAATCACGCAGCTCAGCTGGCAATTGTCAAGCAGATGAGCCGACAGGAATCACGCAGCTCAGCTGGCAATTGTCATGCAGATGAGCCGGCAGGAATCACGCAGCTCAGCAGGCCCTGATCACGTGACTCTGCAGGCACTGATCACGTGGCTGATCAAGTCCAGATCACGTGACTGAGCATGCACTGATCACGTGGCTATCATGCACTGATGACGTGACTGCGCATGCACTGATGACGTGGCTGATCGGGCACTGATCACATGGCTCATCATGCACTGATCACGTGTTTATCAGGCAATGATCAGTGACTGACAGGCGCTGATCATGGGACTGTGCACGCACTGATCACGTGGCTATCATGCACTGATCACGTGACTGCGCATGCACTGATGACGTGGCTGTTCGGGCACTGATCACGTGTTTATCAGGCAGTGATCAGTGACTGACAGGCGCTGATCAGGGGACTGTGCACGCACTGATCAGGTGGCTGATCAGGAACTGACCACCTGACCGCGCATGCAGTGATCACGTGGCTGGTCGTTCACTGATCACGTGTTTATCATACGGTGATCACGTGACTGAGAGGCGCTGATCACGTGACTGTGCCGTCAGTGATCACGTGGCTGAGCAGGCACTGATATCGTGACTGAGCATGCACTGATCATGTGCCGGGAGCCGGGGAGGCATTCCACTCTGGACAAAGGTCATGAGGAAGGAGGCTCGGCATACGCAAATGCGGGATCGAGCCTCAGGAGTCCACCCGGATATTCTCGAGCATCTCCCCCCAAAAAAACCGGAGTCTGCCTACTGTATTGCTTTGTGCTCTCACCTCTGATTTCACTGGGGGCTGTCCCCCACCACCATCTCGCTCTCTCTGTCAAAGAGTTAACTTACAGCTCCAATTCATAAAGTTCCTTGTCATTCTTCCCTTTAACTTCCAGCTGAGTCTCCATCTGGAGCGCGGAACCCACCACGCTTACTAATTATGCCTGGGCTGCTAAGACCCACTCGAGAAGGTGTCTAGGGTGAGGCACCTTTCGCTATTCGAGAGGGCGCCTGCGGCCTACGTAAGTGGTGCAAACTTCTTGTCTTGAAGTTTGATTGGTCTTCCGCGTAAACCAAGCTACTCAGTCTCTTTTCTCCACCGAATTTTCCTACTGAGCTCTCCTCATACTATTATTCTTGACATCTCTGATTAGCATATAAATAGTCGCCTAGGCCATCTCTCCTTCGAATACCCTGGATCAGTTGGGGCTGGTCCCCGGCAGGTGGCGACCGAACAGGGACCTCAGGAGGCAATACTCAAAGAGCTGAGCAGACACGAACCACGCAATCAGCAGGCAATAAGCATGGAGCTCAGCAGTGACGAATCATGCTGCTCAACTGGCAATAATCAAGCACGTGACCAGGCAGGAATCACGCAGCTCAGCTGGCAATTGTCAAGCAGATGAGCCGACAGGAATCACGCAGCTCAGCTGGCAATTGTCATGCAGATGAGCCGGCAGGAATCACGCAGCTCAGCAGGCCCTGATCACGTGACTCTGCAGGCACTGATCACGTGGCTGATCAAGTCCAGATCACGTGACTGAGCATGCACTGATCACGTGGCTATCATGCACTGATGACGTGACTGCGCATGCACTGATGACGTGGCTGATCGGGCACTGATCACATGGCTCATCATGCACTGATCACGTGTTTATCAGGCAATGATCAGTGACTGACAGGCGCTGATCATGGGACTGTGCACGCACTGATCACGTGGCTATCATGCACTGATCACGTGACTGCGCATGCACTGATGACGTGGCTGTTCGGGCACTGATCACGTGTTTATCAGGCAGTGATCAGTGACTGACAGGCGCTGATCAGGGGACTGTGCACGCACTGATCAGGTGGCTGATCAGGAACTGACCACCTGACCGCGCATGCAGTGATCACGTGGCTGGTCGTTCACTGATCACGTGTTTATCATACGGTGATCACGTGACTGAGAGGCGCTGATCACGTGACTGTGCCGTCAGTGATCACGTGGCTGAGCAGGCACTGATATCGTGACTGAGCATGCACTGATCATGTGCCGGGAGCCGGGGAGGCATTCCACTCTGGACAAAGGTCATGAGGAAGGAGGCTCGGCATACGCAAATGCGGGATCGAGCCTCAGGAGTCCACCCGGATATTCTCGAGCATCTCCCCCCAAAAAAACCGGAGTCTGCCTACTGTATTGCTTTGTGCTCTCACCTCTGATTTCACTGGGGGCTGTCCCCCACCACCATCTCGCTCTCTCTGTCAAAGAGTTAACTTACAGCTCCAATTCATAAAGTTCCTTGTCATTCTTCCCTTTAACTTCCAGCTGAGTCTCCATCTGGAGCGCGGAACCCACCACGCTTACTAATTATGCCTGGGCTGCTAAGACCCACTCGAGAAGGTGTCTAGGGTGAGGCACCTTTCGCTATTCGAGAGGGCGCCTGCGGCCTACGTAAGTGGTGCAAACTTCTTGTCTTGAAGTTTGATTGGTCTTCCGCGTAAACCAAGCTACTCAGTCTCTTTTCTCCACCGAATTTTCCTACTGAGCTCTCCTCATACTATTATTCTTGACATCTCTGATTAGCATATAAATAGTCGCCTAGGCCATCTCTCCTTCGAATACCCTGGATCAGTTGGGGCTGGTCCCCGGCAGGTGGCGACCGAACAGGGACCTCAGGAGGCAATACTCAAAGAGCTGAGCAGACACGAACCACGCAATCAGCAGGCAATAAGCATGGAGCTCAGCAGTGACGAATCATGCTGCTCAACTGGCAATAATCAAGCACGTGACCAGGCAGGAATCACGCAGCTCAGCTGGCAATTGTCAAGCAGATGAGCCGACAGGAATCACGCAGCTCAGCTGGCAATTGTCATGCAGATGAGCCGGCAGGAATCACGCAGCTCAGCAGGCCCTGATCACGTGACTCTGCAGGCACTGATCACGTGGCTGATCAAGTCCAGATCACGTGACTGAGCATGCACTGATCACGTGGCTATCATGCACTGATGACGTGACTGCGCATGCACTGATGACGTGGCTGATCGGGCACTGATCACATGGCTCATCATGCACTGATCACGTGTTTATCAGGCAATGATCAGTGACTGACAGGCGCTGATCATGGGACTGTGCACGCACTGATCACGTGGCTATCATGCACTGATCACGTGACTGCGCATGCACTGATGACGTGGCTGTTCGGGCACTGATCACGTGTTTATCAGGCAGTGATCAGTGACTGACAGGCGCTGATCAGGGGACTGTGCACGCACTGATCAGGTGGCTGATCAGGAACTGACCACCTGACCGCGCATGCAGTGATCACGTGGCTGGTCGTTCACTGATCACGTGTTTATCATACGGTGATCACGTGACTGAGAGGCGCTGATCACGTGACTGTGCCGTCAGTGATCACGTGGCTGAGCAGGCACTGATATCGTGACTGAGCATGCACTGATCATGTGCCGGGAGCCGGGGAGGCATTCCACTCTGGACAAAGGTCATGAGGAAGGAGGCTCGGCATACGCAAATGCGGGATCGAGCCTCAGGAGTCCACCCGGATATTCTCGAGCATCTCCCCCAAAAAAACCGGAGTCTGCCTACTGTATTGCTTTGTGCTCTCACCTCTGATTTCACTGGGGGCTGTCCCCCACCACCATCTCGCTCTCTCTGTCAAAGAGTTAACTTACAGCTCCAATTCATAAAGTTCCTTGTCATTCTTCCCTTTAACTTCCAGCTGAGTCTCCATCTGGAGCGCGGAACCCACCACGCTTACTAATTATGCCTGGGCTGCTAAGACCCACTCGAGAAGGTGTCTAGGGTGAGGCACCTTTCGCTATTCGAGAGGGCGCCTGCGGCCTACGTAAGTGGTGCAAACTTCTTGTCTTGAAGTTTGATTGGTCTTCCGCGTAAACCAAGCTACTCAGTCTCTTTTCTCCACCGAATTTTCCTACTGAGCTCTCCTCATACTATTATTCTTGACATCTCTGATTAGCATATAAATAGTCGCCTAGGCCATCTCTCCTTCGAATACCCTGGATCAGTTGGGGCTGGTCCCCGGCAGGTGGCGACCGAACAGGGACCTCAGGAGGCAATACTCAAAGAGCTGAGCAGACACGAACCACGCAATCAGCAGGCAATAAGCATGGAGCTCAGCAGTGACGAATCATGCTGCTCAACTGGCAATAATCAAGCACGTGACCAGGCAGGAATCACGCAGCTCAGCTGGCAATTGTCAAGCAGATGAGCCGACAGGAATCACGCAGCTCAGCTGGCAATTGTCATGCAGATGAGCCGGCAGGAATCACGCAGCTCAGCAGGCCCTGATCACGTGACTCTGCAGGCACTGATCACGTGGCTGATCAAGTCCAGATCACGTGACTGAGCATGCACTGATCACGTGGCTATCATGCACTGATGACGTGACTGCGCATGCACTGATGACGTGGCTGATCGGGCACTGATCACATGGCTCATCATGCACTGATCACGTGTTTATCAGGCAATGATCAGTGACTGACAGGCGCTGATCATGGGACTGTGCACGCACTGATCACGTGGCTATCATGCACTGATCACGTGACTGCGCATGCACTGATGACGTGGCTGTTCGGGCACTGATCACGTGTTTATCAGGCAGTGATCAGTGACTGACAGGCGCTGATCAGGGGACTGTGCACGCACTGATCAGGTGGCTGATCAGGAACTGACCACCTGACCGCGCATGCAGTGATCACGTGGCTGGTCGTTCACTGATCACGTGTTTATCATACGGTGATCACGTGACTGAGAGGCGCTGATCACGTGACTGTGCCGTCAGTGATCACGTGGCTGAGCAGGCACTGATATCGTGACTGAGCATGCACTGATCATGTGCCGGGAGCCGGGGAGGCATTCCACTCTGGACAAAGGTCATGAGGAAGGAGGCTCGGCATACGCAAATGCGGGATCGAGCCTCAGGAGTCCACCCGGATATTCTCGAGCATCTCCCCCCAAAAAAACCGGAGTCTGCCTACTGTATTGCTTTGTGCTCTCACCTCTGATTTCACTGGGGGCTGTCCCCCACCACCATCTCGCTCTCTCTGTCAAAGAGTTAACTTACAGCTCCAATTCATAAAGTTCCTTGTCATTCTTCCCTTTAACTTCCAGCTGAGTCTCCATCTGGAGCGCGGAACCCACCACGCTTACTAATTATGCCTGGGCTGCTAAGACCCACTCGAGAAGGTGTCTAGGGTGAGGCACCTTTCGCTATTCGAGAGGGCGCCTGCGGCCTACGTAAGTGGTGCAAACTTCTTGTCTTGAAGTTTGATTGGTCTTCCGCGTAAACCAAGCTACTCAGTCTCTTTTCTCCACCGAATTTTCCTACTGAGCTCTCCTCATACTATTATTCTTGACATCTCTGATTAGCATATAAATAGTCGCCTAGGCCATCTCTCCTTCGAATACCCTGGATCAGTTGGGGCTGGTCCCCGGCAGGTGGCGACCGAACAGGGACCTCAGGAGGCAATACTCAAAGAGCTGAGCAGACACGAACCACGCAATCAGCAGGCAATAAGCATGGAGCTCAGCAGTGACGAATCATGCTGCTCAACTGGCAATAATCAAGCACGTGACCAGGCAGGAATCACGCAGCTCAGCTGGCAATTGTCAAGCAGATGAGCCGACAGGAATCACGCAGCTCAGCTGGCAATTGTCATGCAGATGAGCCGGCAGGAATCACGCAGCTCAGCAGGCCCTGATCACGTGACTCTGCAGGCACTGATCACGTGGCTGATCAAGTCCAGATCACGTGACTGAGCATGCACTGATCACGTGGCTATCATGCACTGATGACGTGACTGCGCATGCACTGATGACGTGGCTGATCGGGCACTGATCACATGGCTCATCATGCACTGATCACGTGTTTATCAGGCAATGATCAGTGACTGACAGGCGCTGATCATGGGACTGTGCACGCACTGATCACGTGGCTATCATGCACTGATCACGTGACTGCGCATGCACTGATGACGTGGCTGTTCGGGCACTGATCACGTGTTTATCAGGCAGTGATCAGTGACTGACAGGCGCTGATCAGGGGACTGTGCACGCACTGATCAGGTGGCTGATCAGGAACTGACCACCTGACCGCGCATGCAGTGATCACGTGGCTGGTCGTTCACTGATCACGTGTTTATCATACGGTGATCACGTGACTGAGAGGCGCTGATCACGTGACTGTGCCGTCAGTGATCACGTGGCTGAGCAGGCACTGATATCGTGACTGAGCATGCACTGATCATGTGCCGGGAGCCGGGGAGGCATTCCACTCTGGACAAAGGTCATGAGGAAGGAGGCTCGGCATACGCAAATGCGGGATCGAGCCTCAGGAGTCCACCCGGATATTCTCGAGCATCTCCCCCCAAAAAAACCGGAGTCTGCCTACTGTATTGCTTTGTGCTCTCACCTCTGATTTCACTGGGGGCTGTCCCCCACCACCATCTCGCTCTCTCTGTCAAAGAGTTAACTTACAGCTCCAATTCATAAAGTTCCTTGTCATTCTTCCCTTTAACTTCCAGCTGAGTCTCCATCTGGAGCGCGGAACCCACCACGCTTACTAATTATGCCTGGGCTGCTAAGACCCACTCGAGAAGGTGTCTAGGGTGAGGCACCTTTCGCTATTCGAGAGGGCGCCTGCGGCCTACGTAAGTGGTGCAAACTTCTTGTCTTGAAGTTTGATTGGTCTTCCGCGTAAACCAAGCTACTCAGTCTCTTTTCTCCACCGAATTTTCCTACTGAGCTCTCCTCATACTATTATTCTTGACATCTCTGATTAGCATATAAATAGTCGCCTAGGCCATCTCTCCTTCGAATACCCTGGATCAGTTGGGGCTGGTCCCCGGCAGGTGGCGACCGAACAGGGACCTCAGGAGGCAATACTCAAAGAGCTGAGCAGACACGAACCACGCAATCAGCAGGCAATAAGCATGGAGCTCAGCAGTGACGAATCATGCTGCTCAACTGGCAATAATCAAGCACGTGACCAGGCAGGAATCACGCAGCTCAGCTGGCAATTGTCAAGCAGATGAGCCGACAGGAATCACGCAGCTCAGCTGGCAATTGTCATGCAGATGAGCCGGCAGGAATCACGCAGCTCAGCAGGCCCTGATCACGTGACTCTGCAGGCACTGATCACGTGGCTGATCAAGTCCAGATCACGTGACTGAGCATGCACTGATCACGTGGCTATCATGCACTGATGACGTGACTGCGCATGCACTGATGACGTGGCTGATCGGGCACTGATCACATGGCTCATCATGCACTGATCACGTGTTTATCAGGCAATGATCAGTGACTGACAGGCGCTGATCATGGGACTGTGCACGCACTGATCACGTGGCTATCATGCACTGATCACGTGACTGCGCATGCACTGATGACGTGGCTGTTCGGGCACTGATCACGTGTTTATCAGGCAGTGATCAGTGACTGACAGGCGCTGATCAGGGGACTGTGCACGCACTGATCAGGTGGCTGATCAGGAACTGACCACCTGACCGCGCATGCAGTGATCACGTGGCTGGTCGTTCACTGATCACGTGTTTATCATACGGTGATCACGTGACTGAGAGGCGCTGATCACGTGACTGTGCCGTCAGTGATCACGTGGCTGAGCAGGCACTGATATCGTGACTGAGCATGCACTGATCATGTGCCGGGAGCCGGGGAGGCATTCCACTCTGGACAAAGGTCATGAGGAAGGAGGCTCGGCATACGCAAATGCGGGATCGAGCCTCAGGAGTCCACCCGGATATTCTCGAGCATCTCCCCCCAAAAAACCGGAGTCTGCCTACTGTATTGCTTTGTGCTCTCACCTCTGATTTCACTGGGGGCTGTCCCCCACCACCATCTCGCTCTCTCTGTCAAAGAGTTAACTTACAGCTCCAATTCATAAAGTTCCTTGTCATTCTTCCCTTTAACTTCCAGCTGAGTCTCCATCTGGAGCGCGGAACCCACCACGCTTACTAATTATGCCTGGGCTGCTAAGACCCACTCGAGAAGGTGTCTAGGGTGAGGCACCTTTCGCTATTCGAGAGGGCGCCTGCGGCCTACGTAAGTGGTGCAAACTTCTTGTCTTGAAGTTTGATTGGTCTTCCGCGTAAACCAAGCTACTCAGTCTCTTTTCTCCACCGAATTTTCCTACTGAGCTCTCCTCATACTATTATTCTTGACATCTCTGATTAGCATATAAATAGTCGCCTAGGCCATCTCTCCTTCGAATACCCTGGATCAGTTGGGGCTGGTCCCCGGCAGGTGGCGACCGAACAGGGACCTCAGGAGGCAATACTCAAAGAGCTGAGCAGACACGAACCACGCAATCAGCAGGCAATAAGCATGGAGCTCAGCAGTGACGAATCATGCTGCTCAACTGGCAATAATCAAGCACGTGACCAGGCAGGAATCACGCAGCTCAGCTGGCAATTGTCAAGCAGATGAGCCGACAGGAATCACGCAGCTCAGCTGGCAATTGTCATGCAGATGAGCCGGCAGGAATCACGCAGCTCAGCAGGCCCTGATCACGTGACTCTGCAGGCACTGATCACGTGGCTGATCAAGTCCAGATCACGTGACTGAGCATGCACTGATCACGTGGCTATCATGCACTGATGACGTGACTGCGCATGCACTGATGACGTGGCTGATCGGGCACTGATCACATGGCTCATCATGCACTGATCACGTGTTTATCAGGCAATGATCAGTGACTGACAGGCGCTGATCATGGGACTGTGCACGCACTGATCACGTGGCTATCATGCACTGATCACGTGACTGCGCATGCACTGATGACGTGGCTGTTCGGGCACTGATCACGTGTTTATCAGGCAGTGATCAGTGACTGACAGGCGCTGATCAGGGGACTGTGCACGCACTGATCAGGTGGCTGATCAGGAACTGACCACCTGACCGCGCATGCAGTGATCACGTGGCTGGTCGTTCACTGATCACGTGTTTATCATACGGTGATCACGTGACTGAGAGGCGCTGATCACGTGACTGTGCCGTCAGTGATCACGTGGCTGAGCAGGCACTGATATCGTGACTGAGCATGCACTGATCATGTGCCGGGAGCCGGGGAGGCATTCCACTCTGGACAAAGGTCATGAGGAAGGAGGCTCGGCATACGCAAATGCGGGATCGAGCCTCAGGAGTCCACCCGGATATTCTCGAGCATCTCCCCCCAAAAAACCGGAGTCTGCCTACTGTATTGCTTTGTGCTCTCACCTCTGATTTCACTGGGGGCTGTCCCCCACCACCATCTCGCTCTCTCTGTCAAAGAGTTAACTTACAGCTCCAATTCATAAAGTTCCTTGTCATTCTTCCCTTTAACTTCCAGCTGAGTCTCCATCTGGAGCGCGGAACCCACCACGCTTACTAATTATGCCTGGGCTGCTAAGACCCACTCGAGAAGGTGTCTAGGGTGAGGCACCTTTCGCTATTCGAGAGGGCGCCTGCGGCCTACGTAAGTGGTGCAAACTTCTTGTCTTGAAGTTTGATTGGTCTTCCGCGTAAACCAAGCTACTCAGTCTCTTTTCTCCACCGAATTTTCCTACTGAGCTCTCCTCATACTATTATTCTTGACATCTCTGATTAGCATATAAATAGTCGCCTAGGCCATCTCTCCTTCGAATACCCTGGATCAGTTGGGGCTGGTCCCCGGCAGGTGGCGACCGAACAGGGACCTCAGGAGGCAATACTCAAAGAGCTGAGCAGACACGAACCACGCAATCAGCAGGCAATAAGCATGGAGCTCAGCAGTGACGAATCATGCTGCTCAACTGGCAATAATCAAGCACGTGACCAGGCAGGAATCACGCAGCTCAGCTGGCAATTGTCAAGCAGATGAGCCGACAGGAATCACGCAGCTCAGCTGGCAATTGTCATGCAGATGAGCCGGCAGGAATCACGCAGCTCAGCAGGCCCTGATCACGTGACTCTGCAGGCACTGATCACGTGGCTGATCAAGTCCAGATCACGTGACTGAGCATGCACTGATCACGTGGCTATCATGCACTGATGACGTGACTGCGCATGCACTGATGACGTGGCTGATCGGGCACTGATCACATGGCTCATCATGCACTGATCACGTGTTTATCAGGCAATGATCAGTGACTGACAGGCGCTGATCATGGGACTGTGCACGCACTGATCACGTGGCTATCATGCACTGATCACGTGACTGCGCATGCACTGATGACGTGGCTGTTCGGGCACTGATCACGTGTTTATCAGGCAGTGATCAGTGACTGACAGGCGCTGATCAGGGGACTGTGCACGCACTGATCAGGTGGCTGATCAGGAACTGACCACCTGACCGCGCATGCAGTGATCACGTGGCTGGTCGTTCACTGATCACGTGTTTATCATACGGTGATCACGTGACTGAGAGGCGCTGATCACGTGACTGTGCCGTCAGTGATCACGTGGCTGAGCAGGCACTGATATCGTGACTGAGCATGCACTGATCATGTGCCGGGAGCCGGGGAGGCATTCCACTCTGGACAAAGGTCATGAGGAAGGAGGCTCGGCATACGCAAATGCGGGATCGAGCCTCAGGAGTCCACCCGGATATTCTCGAGCATCTCCCCCAAAAAACCGGAGTCTGCCTACTGTATTGCTTTGTGCTCTCACCTCTGATTTCACTGGGGGCTGTCCCCCACCACCATCTCGCTCTCTCTGTCAAAGAGTTAACTTACAGCTCCAATTCATAAAGTTCCTTGTCATTCTTCCCTTTAACTTCCAGCTGAGTCTCCATCTGGAGCGCGGAACCCACCACGCTTACTAATTATGCCTGGGCTGCTAAGACCCACTCGAGAAGGTGTCTAGGGTGAGGCACCTTTCGCTATTCGAGAGGGCGCCTGCGGCCTACGTAAGTGGTGCAAACTTCTTGTCTTGAAGTTTGATTGGTCTTCCGCGTAAACCAAGCTACTCAGTCTCTTTTCTCCACCGAATTTTCCTACTGAGCTCTCCTCATACTATTATTCTTGACATCTCTGATTAGCATATAAATAGTCGCCTAGGCCATCTCTCCTTCGAATACCCTGGATCAGTTGGGGCTGGTCCCCGGCAGGTGGCGACCGAACAGGGACCTCAGGAGGCAATACTCAAAGAGCTGAGCAGACACGAACCACGCAATCAGCAGGCAATAAGCATGGAGCTCAGCAGTGACGAATCATGCTGCTCAACTGGCAATAATCAAGCACGTGACCAGGCAGGAATCACGCAGCTCAGCTGGCAATTGTCAAGCAGATGAGCCGACAGGAATCACGCAGCTCAGCTGGCAATTGTCATGCAGATGAGCCGGCAGGAATCACGCAGCTCAGCAGGCCCTGATCACGTGACTCTGCAGGCACTGATCACGTGGCTGATCAAGTCCAGATCACGTGACTGAGCATGCACTGATCACGTGGCTATCATGCACTGATGACGTGACTGCGCATGCACTGATGACGTGGCTGATCGGGCACTGATCACATGGCTCATCATGCACTGATCACGTGTTTATCAGGCAATGATCAGTGACTGACAGGCGCTGATCATGGGACTGTGCACGCACTGATCACGTGGCTATCATGCACTGATCACGTGACTGCGCATGCACTGATGACGTGGCTGTTCGGGCACTGATCACGTGTTTATCAGGCAGTGATCAGTGACTGACAGGCGCTGATCAGGGGACTGTGCACGCACTGATCAGGTGGCTGATCAGGAACTGACCACCTGACCGCGCATGCAGTGATCACGTGGCTGGTCGTTCACTGATCACGTGTTTATCATACGGTGATCACGTGACTGAGAGGCGCTGATCACGTGACTGTGCCGTCAGTGATCACGTGGCTGAGCAGGCACTGATATCGTGACTGAGCATGCACTGATCATGTGCCGGGAGCCGGGGAGGCATTCCACTCTGGACAAAGGTCATGAGGAAGGAGGCTCGGCATACGCAAATGCGGGATCGAGCCTCAGGAGTCCACCCGGATATTCTCGAGCATCTCCCCCCAAAAAAACCGGAGTCTGCCTACTGTATTGCTTTGTGCTCTCACCTCTGATTTCACTGGGGGCTGTCCCCCACCACCATCTCGCTCTCTCTGTCAAAGAGTTAACTTACAGCTCCAATTCATAAAGTTCCTTGTCATTCTTCCCTTTAACTTCCAGCTGAGTCTCCATCTGGAGCGCGGAACCCACCACGCTTACTAATTATGCCTGGGCTGCTAAGACCCACTCGAGAAGGTGTCTAGGGTGAGGCACCTTTCGCTATTCGAGAGGGCGCCTGCGGCCTACGTAAGTGGTGCAAACTTCTTGTCTTGAAGTTTGATTGGTCTTCCGCGTAAACCAAGCTACTCAGTCTCTTTTCTCCACCGAATTTTCCTACTGAGCTCTCCTCATACTATTATTCTTGACATCTCTGATTAGCATATAAATAGTCGCCTAGGCCATCTCTCCTTCGAATACCCTGGATCAGTTGGGGCTGGTCCCCGGCAGGTGGCGACCGAACAGGGACCTCAGGAGGCAATACTCAAAGAGCTGAGCAGACACGAACCACGCAATCAGCAGGCAATAAGCATGGAGCTCAGCAGTGACGAATCATGCTGCTCAACTGGCAATAATCAAGCACGTGACCAGGCAGGAATCACGCAGCTCAGCTGGCAATTGTCAAGCAGATGAGCCGACAGGAATCACGCAGCTCAGCTGGCAATTGTCATGCAGATGAGCCGGCAGGAATCACGCAGCTCAGCAGGCCCTGATCACGTGACTCTGCAGGCACTGATCACGTGGCTGATCAAGTCCAGATCACGTGACTGAGCATGCACTGATCACGTGGCTATCATGCACTGATGACGTGACTGCGCATGCACTGATGACGTGGCTGATCGGGCACTGATCACATGGCTCATCATGCACTGATCACGTGTTTATCAGGCAATGATCAGTGACTGACAGGCGCTGATCATGGGACTGTGCACGCACTGATCACGTGGCTATCATGCACTGATCACGTGACTGCGCATGCACTGATGACGTGGCTGTTCGGGCACTGATCACGTGTTTATCAGGCAGTGATCAGTGACTGACAGGCGCTGATCAGGGGACTGTGCACGCACTGATCAGGTGGCTGATCAGGAACTGACCACCTGACCGCGCATGCAGTGATCACGTGGCTGGTCGTTCACTGATCACGTGTTTATCATACGGTGATCACGTGACTGAGAGGCGCTGATCACGTGACTGTGCCGTCAGTGATCACGTGGCTGAGCAGGCACTGATATCGTGACTGAGCATGCACTGATCATGTGCCGGGAGCCGGGGAGGCATTCCACTCTGGACAAAGGTCATGAGGAAGGAGGCTCGGCATACGCAAATGCGGGATCGAGCCTCAGGAGTCCACCCGGATATTCTCGAGCATCTCCCCCCAAAAAAACCGGAGTCTGCCTACTGTATTGCTTTGTGCTCTCACCTCTGATTTCACTGGGGGCTGTCCCCCACCACCATCTCGCTCTCTCTGTCAAAGAGTTAACTTACAGCTCCAATTCATAAAGTTCCTTGTCATTCTTCCCTTTAACTTCCAGCTGAGTCTCCATCTGGAGCGCGGAACCCACCACGCTTACTAATTATGCCTGGGCTGCTAAGACCCACTCGAGAAGGTGTCTAGGGTGAGGCACCTTTCGCTATTCGAGAGGGCGCCTGCGGCCTACGTAAGTGGTGCAAACTTCTTGTCTTGAAGTTTGATTGGTCTTCCGCGTAAACCAAGCTACTCAGTCTCTTTTCTCCACCGAATTTTCCTACTGAGCTCTCCTCATACTATTATTCTTGACATCTCTGATTAGCATATAAATAGTCGCCTAGGCCATCTCTCCTTCGAATACCCTGGATCAGTTGGGGCTGGTCCCCGGCAGGTGGCGACCGAACAGGGACCTCAGGAGGCAATACTCAAAGAGCTGAGCAGACACGAACCACGCAATCAGCAGGCAATAAGCATGGAGCTCAGCAGTGACGAATCATGCTGCTCAACTGGCAATAATCAAGCACGTGACCAGGCAGGAATCACGCAGCTCAGCTGGCAATTGTCAAGCAGATGAGCCGACAGGAATCACGCAGCTCAGCTGGCAATTGTCATGCAGATGAGCCGGCAGGAATCACGCAGCTCAGCAGGCCCTGATCACGTGACTCTGCAGGCACTGATCACGTGGCTGATCAAGTCCAGATCACGTGACTGAGCATGCACTGATCACGTGGCTATCATGCACTGATGACGTGACTGCGCATGCACTGATGACGTGGCTGATCGGGCACTGATCACATGGCTCATCATGCACTGATCACGTGTTTATCAGGCAATGATCAGTGACTGACAGGCGCTGATCATGGGACTGTGCACGCACTGATCACGTGGCTATCATGCACTGATCACGTGACTGCGCATGCACTGATGACGTGGCTGTTCGGGCACTGATCACGTGTTTATCAGGCAGTGATCAGTGACTGACAGGCGCTGATCAGGGGACTGTGCACGCACTGATCAGGTGGCTGATCAGGAACTGACCACCTGACCGCGCATGCAGTGATCACGTGGCTGGTCGTTCACTGATCACGTGTTTATCATACGGTGATCACGTGACTGAGAGGCGCTGATCACGTGACTGTGCCGTCAGTGATCACGTGGCTGAGCAGGCACTGATATCGTGACTGAGCATGCACTGATCATGTGCCGGGAGCCGGGGAGGCATTCCACTCTGGACAAAGGTCATGAGGAAGGAGGCTCGGCATACGCAAATGCGGGATCGAGCCTCAGGAGTCCACCCGGATATTCTCGAGCATCTCCCCCCAAAAAAACCGGAGTCTGCCTACTGTATTGCTTTGTGCTCTCACCTCTGATTTCACTGGGGGCTGTCCCCCACCACCATCTCGCTCTCTCTGTCAAAGAGTTAACTTACAGCTCCAATTCATAAAGTTCCTTGTCATTCTTCCCTTTAACTTCCAGCTGAGTCTCCATCTGGAGCGCGGAACCCACCACGCTTACTAATTATGCCTGGGCTGCTAAGACCCACTCGAGAAGGTGTCTAGGGTGAGGCACCTTTCGCTATTCGAGAGGGCGCCTGCGGCCTACGTAAGTGGTGCAAACTTCTTGTCTTGAAGTTTGATTGGTCTTCCGCGTAAACCAAGCTACTCAGTCTCTTTTCTCCACCGAATTTTCCTACTGAGCTCTCCTCATACTATTATTCTTGACATCTCTGATTAGCATATAAATAGTCGCCTAGGCCATCTCTCCTTCGAATACCCTGGATCAGTTGGGGCTGGTCCCCGGCAGGTGGCGACCGAACAGGGACCTCAGGAGGCAATACTCAAAGAGCTGAGCAGACACGAACCACGCAATCAGCAGGCAATAAGCATGGAGCTCAGCAGTGACGAATCATGCTGCTCAACTGGCAATAATCAAGCACGTGACCAGGCAGGAATCACGCAGCTCAGCTGGCAATTGTCAAGCAGATGAGCCGACAGGAATCACGCAGCTCAGCTGGCAATTGTCATGCAGATGAGCCGGCAGGAATCACGCAGCTCAGCAGGCCCTGATCACGTGACTCTGCAGGCACTGATCACGTGGCTGATCAAGTCCAGATCACGTGACTGAGCATGCACTGATCACGTGGCTATCATGCACTGATGACGTGACTGCGCATGCACTGATGACGTGGCTGATCGGGCACTGATCACATGGCTCATCATGCACTGATCACGTGTTTATCAGGCAATGATCAGTGACTGACAGGCGCTGATCATGGGACTGTGCACGCACTGATCACGTGGCTATCATGCACTGATCACGTGACTGCGCATGCACTGATGACGTGGCTGTTCGGGCACTGATCACGTGTTTATCAGGCAGTGATCAGTGACTGACAGGCGCTGATCAGGGGACTGTGCACGCACTGATCAGGTGGCTGATCAGGAACTGACCACCTGACCGCGCATGCAGTGATCACGTGGCTGGTCGTTCACTGATCACGTGTTTATCATACGGTGATCACGTGACTGAGAGGCGCTGATCACGTGACTGTGCCGTCAGTGATCACGTGGCTGAGCAGGCACTGATATCGTGACTGAGCATGCACTGATCATGTGCCGGGAGCCGGGGAGGCATTCCACTCTGGACAAAGGTCATGAGGAAGGAGGCTCGGCATACGCAAATGCGGGATCGAGCCTCAGGAGTCCACCCGGATATTCTCGAGCATCTCCCCCCAAAAAAACCGGAGTCTGCCTACTGTATTGCTTTGTGCTCTCACCTCTGATTTCACTGGGGGCTGTCCCCCACCACCATCTCGCTCTCTCTGTCAAAGAGTTAACTTACAGCTCCAATTCATAAAGTTCCTTGTCATTCTTCCCTTTAACTTCCAGCTGAGTCTCCATCTGGAGCGCGGAACCCACCACGCTTACTAATTATGCCTGGGCTGCTAAGACCCACTCGAGAAGGTGTCTAGGGTGAGGCACCTTTCGCTATTCGAGAGGGCGCCTGCGGCCTACGTAAGTGGTGCAAACTTCTTGTCTTGAAGTTTGATTGGTCTTCCGCGTAAACCAAGCTACTCAGTCTCTTTTCTCCACCGAATTTTCCTACTGAGCTCTCCTCATACTATTATTCTTGACATCTCTGATTAGCATATAAATAGTCGCCTAGGCCATCTCTCCTTCGAATACCCTGGATCAGTTGGGGCTGGTCCCCGGCAGGTGGCGACCGAACAGGGACCTCAGGAGGCAATACTCAAAGAGCTGAGCAGACACGAACCACGCAATCAGCAGGCAATAAGCATGGAGCTCAGCAGTGACGAATCATGCTGCTCAACTGGCAATAATCAAGCACGTGACCAGGCAGGAATCACGCAGCTCAGCTGGCAATTGTCAAGCAGATGAGCCGACAGGAATCACGCAGCTCAGCTGGCAATTGTCATGCAGATGAGCCGGCAGGAATCACGCAGCTCAGCAGGCCCTGATCACGTGACTCTGCAGGCACTGATCACGTGGCTGATCAAGTCCAGATCACGTGACTGAGCATGCACTGATCACGTGGCTATCATGCACTGATGACGTGACTGCGCATGCACTGATGACGTGGCTGATCGGGCACTGATCACATGGCTCATCATGCACTGATCACGTGTTTATCAGGCAATGATCAGTGACTGACAGGCGCTGATCATGGGACTGTGCACGCACTGATCACGTGGCTATCATGCACTGATCACGTGACTGCGCATGCACTGATGACGTGGCTGTTCGGGCACTGATCACGTGTTTATCAGGCAGTGATCAGTGACTGACAGGCGCTGATCAGGGGACTGTGCACGCACTGATCAGGTGGCTGATCAGGAACTGACCACCTGACCGCGCATGCAGTGATCACGTGGCTGGTCGTTCACTGATCACGTGTTTATCATACGGTGATCACGTGACTGAGAGGCGCTGATCACGTGACTGTGCCGTCAGTGATCACGTGGCTGAGCAGGCACTGATATCGTGACTGAGCATGCACTGATCATGTGCCGGGAGCCGGGGAGGCATTCCACTCTGGACAAAGGTCATGAGGAAGGAGGCTCGGCATACGCAAATGCGGGATCGAGCCTCAGGAGTCCACCCGGATATTCTCGAGCATCTCCCCCCAAAAAAACCGGAGTCTGCCTACTGTATTGCTTTGTGCTCTCACCTCTGATTTCACTGGGGGCTGTCCCCCACCACCATCTCGCTCTCTCTGTCAAAGAGTTAACTTACAGCTCCAATTCATAAAGTTCCTTGTCATTCTTCCCTTTAACTTCCAGCTGAGTCTCCATCTGGAGCGCGGAACCCACCACGCTTACTAATTATGCCTGGGCTGCTAAGACCCACTCGAGAAGGTGTCTAGGGTGAGGCACCTTTCGCTATTCGAGAGGGCGCCTGCGGCCTACGTAAGTGGTGCAAACTTCTTGTCTTGAAGTTTGATTGGTCTTCCGCGTAAACCAAGCTACTCAGTCTCTTTTCTCCACCGAATTTTCCTACTGAGCTCTCCTCATACTATTATTCTTGACATCTCTGATTAGCATATAAATAGTCGCCTAGGCCATCTCTCCTTCGAATACCCTGGATCAGTTGGGGCTGGTCCCCGGCAGGTGGCGACCGAACAGGGACCTCAGGAGGCAATACTCAAAGAGCTGAGCAGACACGAACCACGCAATCAGCAGGCAATAAGCATGGAGCTCAGCAGTGACGAATCATGCTGCTCAACTGGCAATAATCAAGCACGTGACCAGGCAGGAATCACGCAGCTCAGCTGGCAATTGTCAAGCAGATGAGCCGACAGGAATCACGCAGCTCAGCTGGCAATTGTCATGCAGATGAGCCGGCAGGAATCACGCAGCTCAGCAGGCCCTGATCACGTGACTCTGCAGGCACTGATCACGTGGCTGATCAAGTCCAGATCACGTGACTGAGCATGCACTGATCACGTGGCTATCATGCACTGATGACGTGACTGCGCATGCACTGATGACGTGGCTGATCGGGCACTGATCACATGGCTCATCATGCACTGATCACGTGTTTATCAGGCAATGATCAGTGACTGACAGGCGCTGATCATGGGACTGTGCACGCACTGATCACGTGGCTATCATGCACTGATCACGTGACTGCGCATGCACTGATGACGTGGCTGTTCGGGCACTGATCACGTGTTTATCAGGCAGTGATCAGTGACTGACAGGCGCTGATCAGGGGACTGTGCACGCACTGATCAGGTGGCTGATCAGGAACTGACCACCTGACCGCGCATGCAGTGATCACGTGGCTGGTCGTTCACTGATCACGTGTTTATCATACGGTGATCACGTGACTGAGAGGCGCTGATCACGTGACTGTGCCGTCAGTGATCACGTGGCTGAGCAGGCACTGATATCGTGACTGAGCATGCACTGATCATGTGCCGGGAGCCGGGGAGGCATTCCACTCTGGACAAAGGTCATGAGGAAGGAGGCTCGGCATACGCAAATGCGGGATCGAGCCTCAGGAGTCCACCCGGATATTCTCGAGCATCTCCCCCCAAAAAAACCGGAGTCTGCCTACTGTATTGCTTTGTGCTCTCACCTCTGATTTCACTGGGGGCTGTCCCCCACCACCATCTCGCTCTCTCTGTCAAAGAGTTAACTTACAGCTCCAATTCATAAAGTTCCTTGTCATTCTTCCCTTTAACTTCCAGCTGAGTCTCCATCTGGAGCGCGGAACCCACCACGCTTACTAATTATGCCTGGGCTGCTAAGACCCACTCGAGAAGGTGTCTAGGGTGAGGCACCTTTCGCTATTCGAGAGGGCGCCTGCGGCCTACGTAAGTGGTGCAAACTTCTTGTCTTGAAGTTTGATTGGTCTTCCGCGTAAACCAAGCTACTCAGTCTCTTTTCTCCACCGAATTTTCCTACTGAGCTCTCCTCATACTATTATTCTTGACATCTCTGATTAGCATATAAATAGTCGCCTAGGCCATCTCTCCTTCGAATACCCTGGATCAGTTGGGGCTGGTCCCCGGCAGGTGGCGACCGAACAGGGACCTCAGGAGGCAATACTCAAAGAGCTGAGCAGACACGAACCACGCAATCAGCAGGCAATAAGCATGGAGCTCAGCAGTGACGAATCATGCTGCTCAACTGGCAATAATCAAGCACGTGACCAGGCAGGAATCACGCAGCTCAGCTGGCAATTGTCAAGCAGATGAGCCGACAGGAATCACGCAGCTCAGCTGGCAATTGTCATGCAGATGAGCCGGCAGGAATCACGCAGCTCAGCAGGCCCTGATCACGTGACTCTGCAGGCACTGATCACGTGGCTGATCAAGTCCAGATCACGTGACTGAGCATGCACTGATCACGTGGCTATCATGCACTGATGACGTGACTGCGCATGCACTGATGACGTGGCTGATCGGGCACTGATCACATGGCTCATCATGCACTGATCACGTGTTTATCAGGCAATGATCAGTGACTGACAGGCGCTGATCATGGGACTGTGCACGCACTGATCACGTGGCTATCATGCACTGATCACGTGACTGCGCATGCACTGATGACGTGGCTGTTCGGGCACTGATCACGTGTTTATCAGGCAGTGATCAGTGACTGACAGGCGCTGATCAGGGGACTGTGCACGCACTGATCAGGTGGCTGATCAGGAACTGACCACCTGACCGCGCATGCAGTGATCACGTGGCTGGTCGTTCACTGATCACGTGTTTATCATACGGTGATCACGTGACTGAGAGGCGCTGATCACGTGACTGTGCCGTCAGTGATCACGTGGCTGAGCAGGCACTGATATCGTGACTGAGCATGCACTGATCATGTGCCGGGAGCCGGGGAGGCATTCCACTCTGGACAAAGGTCATGAGGAAGGAGGCTCGGCATACGCAAATGCGGGATCGAGCCTCAGGAGTCCACCCGGATATTCTCGAGCATCTCCCCCCAAAAAAACCGGAGTCTGCCTACTGTATTGCTTTGTGCTCTCACCTCTGATTTCACTGGGGGCTGTCCCCCACCACCATCTCGCTCTCTCTGTCAAAGAGTTAACTTACAGCTCCAATTCATAAAGTTCCTTGTCATTCTTCCCTTTAACTTCCAGCTGAGTCTCCATCTGGAGCGCGGAACCCACCACGCTTACTAATTATGCCTGGGCTGCTAAGACCCACTCGAGAAGGTGTCTAGGGTGAGGCACCTTTCGCTATTCGAGAGGGCGCCTGCGGCCTACGTAAGTGGTGCAAACTTCTTGTCTTGAAGTTTGATTGGTCTTCCGCGTAAACCAAGCTACTCAGTCTCTTTTCTCCACCGAATTTTCCTACTGAGCTCTCCTCATACTATTATTCTTGACATCTCTGATTAGCATATAAATAGTCGCCTAGGCCATCTCTCCTTCGAATACCCTGGATCAGTTGGGGCTGGTCCCCGGCAGGTGGCGACCGAACAGGGACCTCAGGAGGCAATACTCAAAGAGCTGAGCAGACACGAACCACGCAATCAGCAGGCAATAAGCATGGAGCTCAGCAGTGACGAATCATGCTGCTCAACTGGCAATAATCAAGCACGTGACCAGGCAGGAATCACGCAGCTCAGCTGGCAATTGTCAAGCAGATGAGCCGACAGGAATCACGCAGCTCAGCTGGCAATTGTCATGCAGATGAGCCGGCAGGAATCACGCAGCTCAGCAGGCCCTGATCACGTGACTCTGCAGGCACTGATCACGTGGCTGATCAAGTCCAGATCACGTGACTGAGCATGCACTGATCACGTGGCTATCATGCACTGATGACGTGACTGCGCATGCACTGATGACGTGGCTGATCGGGCACTGATCACATGGCTCATCATGCACTGATCACGTGTTTATCAGGCAATGATCAGTGACTGACAGGCGCTGATCATGGGACTGTGCACGCACTGATCACGTGGCTATCATGCACTGATCACGTGACTGCGCATGCACTGATGACGTGGCTGTTCGGGCACTGATCACGTGTTTATCAGGCAGTGATCAGTGACTGACAGGCGCTGATCAGGGGACTGTGCACGCACTGATCAGGTGGCTGATCAGGAACTGACCACCTGACCGCGCATGCAGTGATCACGTGGCTGGTCGTTCACTGATCACGTGTTTATCATACGGTGATCACGTGACTGAGAGGCGCTGATCACGTGACTGTGCCGTCAGTGATCACGTGGCTGAGCAGGCACTGATATCGTGACTGAGCATGCACTGATCATGTGCCGGGAGCCGGGGAGGCATTCCACTCTGGACAAAGGTCATGAGGAAGGAGGCTCGGCATACGCAAATGCGGGATCGAGCCTCAGGAGTCCACCCGGATATTCTCGAGCATCTCCCCCCAAAAAACCGGAGTCTGCCTACTGTATTGCTTTGTGCTCTCACCTCTGATTTCACTGGGGGCTGTCCCCCACCACCATCTCGCTCTCTCTGTCAAAGAGTTAACTTACAGCTCCAATTCATAAAGTTCCTTGTCATTCTTCCCTTTAACTTCCAGCTGAGTCTCCATCTGGAGCGCGGAACCCACCACGCTTACTAATTATGCCTGGGCTGCTAAGACCCACTCGAGAAGGTGTCTAGGGTGAGGCACCTTTCGCTATTCGAGAGGGCGCCTGCGGCCTACGTAAGTGGTGCAAACTTCTTGTCTTGAAGTTTGATTGGTCTTCCGCGTAAACCAAGCTACTCAGTCTCTTTTCTCCACCGAATTTTCCTACTGAGCTCTCCTCATACTATTATTCTTGACATCTCTGATTAGCATATAAATAGTCGCCTAGGCCATCTCTCCTTCGAATACCCTGGATCAGTTGGGGCTGGTCCCCGGCAGGTGGCGACCGAACAGGGACCTCAGGAGGCAATACTCAAAGAGCTGAGCAGACACGAACCACGCAATCAGCAGGCAATAAGCATGGAGCTCAGCAGTGACGAATCATGCTGCTCAACTGGCAATAATCAAGCACGTGACCAGGCAGGAATCACGCAGCTCAGCTGGCAATTGTCAAGCAGATGAGCCGACAGGAATCACGCAGCTCAGCTGGCAATTGTCATGCAGATGAGCCGGCAGGAATCACGCAGCTCAGCAGGCCCTGATCACGTGACTCTGCAGGCACTGATCACGTGGCTGATCAAGTCCAGATCACGTGACTGAGCATGCACTGATCACGTGGCTATCATGCACTGATGACGTGACTGCGCATGCACTGATGACGTGGCTGATCGGGCACTGATCACATGGCTCATCATGCACTGATCACGTGTTTATCAGGCAATGATCAGTGACTGACAGGCGCTGATCATGGGACTGTGCACGCACTGATCACGTGGCTATCATGCACTGATCACGTGACTGCGCATGCACTGATGACGTGGCTGTTCGGGCACTGATCACGTGTTTATCAGGCAGTGATCAGTGACTGACAGGCGCTGATCAGGGGACTGTGCACGCACTGATCAGGTGGCTGATCAGGAACTGACCACCTGACCGCGCATGCAGTGATCACGTGGCTGGTCGTTCACTGATCACGTGTTTATCATACGGTGATCACGTGACTGAGAGGCGCTGATCACGTGACTGTGCCGTCAGTGATCACGTGGCTGAGCAGGCACTGATATCGTGACTGAGCATGCACTGATCATGTGCCGGGAGCCGGGGAGGCATTCCACTCTGGACAAAGGTCATGAGGAAGGAGGCTCGGCATACGCAAATGCGGGATCGAGCCTCAGGAGTCCACCCGGATATTCTCGAGCATCTCCCCCCAAAAAACCGGAGTCTGCCTACTGTATTGCTTTGTGCTCTCACCTCTGATTTCACTGGGGGCTGTCCCCCACCACCATCTCGCTCTCTCTGTCAAAGAGTTAACTTACAGCTCCAATTCATAAAGTTCCTTGTCATTCTTCCCTTTAACTTCCAGCTGAGTCTCCATCTGGAGCGCGGAACCCACCACGCTTACTAATTATGCCTGGGCTGCTAAGACCCACTCGAGAAGGTGTCTAGGGTGAGGCACCTTTCGCTATTCGAGAGGGCGCCTGCGGCCTACGTAAGTGGTGCAAACTTCTTGTCTTGAAGTTTGATTGGTCTTCCGCGTAAACCAAGCTACTCAGTCTCTTTTCTCCACCGAATTTTCCTACTGAGCTCTCCTCATACTATTATTCTTGACATCTCTGATTAGCATATAAATAGTCGCCTAGGCCATCTCTCCTTCGAATACCCTGGATCAGTTGGGGCTGGTCCCCGGCAGGTGGCGACCGAACAGGGACCTCAGGAGGCAATACTCAAAGAGCTGAGCAGACACGAACCACGCAATCAGCAGGCAATAAGCATGGAGCTCAGCAGTGACGAATCATGCTGCTCAACTGGCAATAATCAAGCACGTGACCAGGCAGGAATCACGCAGCTCAGCTGGCAATTGTCAAGCAGATGAGCCGACAGGAATCACGCAGCTCAGCTGGCAATTGTCATGCAGATGAGCCGGCAGGAATCACGCAGCTCAGCAGGCCCTGATCACGTGACTCTGCAGGCACTGATCACGTGGCTGATCAAGTCCAGATCACGTGACTGAGCATGCACTGATCACGTGGCTATCATGCACTGATGACGTGACTGCGCATGCACTGATGACGTGGCTGATCGGGCACTGATCACATGGCTCATCATGCACTGATCACGTGTTTATCAGGCAATGATCAGTGACTGACAGGCGCTGATCATGGGACTGTGCACGCACTGATCACGTGGCTATCATGCACTGATCACGTGACTGCGCATGCACTGATGACGTGGCTGTTCGGGCACTGATCACGTGTTTATCAGGCAGTGATCAGTGACTGACAGGCGCTGATCAGGGGACTGTGCACGCACTGATCAGGTGGCTGATCAGGAACTGACCACCTGACCGCGCATGCAGTGATCACGTGGCTGGTCGTTCACTGATCACGTGTTTATCATACGGTGATCACGTGACTGAGAGGCGCTGATCACGTGACTGTGCCGTCAGTGATCACGTGGCTGAGCAGGCACTGATATCGTGACTGAGCATGCACTGATCATGTGCCGGGAGCCGGGGAGGCATTCCACTCTGGACAAAGGTCATGAGGAAGGAGGCTCGGCATACGCAAATGCGGGATCGAGCCTCAGGAGTCCACCCGGATATTCTCGAGCATCTCCCCCCAAAAAACCGGAGTCTGCCTACTGTATTGCTTTGTGCTCTCACCTCTGATTTCACTGGGGGCTGTCCCCCACCACCATCTCGCTCTCTCTGTCAAAGAGTTAACTTACAGCTCCAATTCATAAAGTTCCTTGTCATTCTTCCCTTTAACTTCCAGCTGAGTCTCCATCTGGAGCGCGGAACCCACCACGCTTACTAATTATGCCTGGGCTGCTAAGACCCACTCGAGAAGGTGTCTAGGGTGAGGCACCTTTCGCTATTCGAGAGGGCGCCTGCGGCCTACGTAAGTGGTGCAAACTTCTTGTCTTGAAGTTTGATTGGTCTTCCGCGTAAACCAAGCTACTCAGTCTCTTTTCTCCACCGAATTTTCCTACTGAGCTCTCCTCATACTATTATTCTTGACATCTCTGATTAGCATATAAATAGTCGCCTAGGCCATCTCTCCTTCGAATACCCTGGATCAGTTGGGGCTGGTCCCCGGCAGGTGGCGACCGAACAGGGACCTCAGGAGGCAATACTCAAAGAGCTGAGCAGACACGAACCACGCAATCAGCAGGCAATAAGCATGGAGCTCAGCAGTGACGAATCATGCTGCTCAACTGGCAATAATCAAGCACGTGACCAGGCAGGAATCACGCAGCTCAGCTGGCAATTGTCAAGCAGATGAGCCGACAGGAATCACGCAGCTCAGCTGGCAATTGTCATGCAGATGAGCCGGCAGGAATCACGCAGCTCAGCAGGCCCTGATCACGTGACTCTGCAGGCACTGATCACGTGGCTGATCAAGTCCAGATCACGTGACTGAGCATGCACTGATCACGTGGCTATCATGCACTGATGACGTGACTGCGCATGCACTGATGACGTGGCTGATCGGGCACTGATCACATGGCTCATCATGCACTGATCACGTGTTTATCAGGCAATGATCAGTGACTGACAGGCGCTGATCATGGGACTGTGCACGCACTGATCACGTGGCTATCATGCACTGATCACGTGACTGCGCATGCACTGATGACGTGGCTGTTCGGGCACTGATCACGTGTTTATCAGGCAGTGATCAGTGACTGACAGGCGCTGATCAGGGGACTGTGCACGCACTGATCAGGTGGCTGATCAGGAACTGACCACCTGACCGCGCATGCAGTGATCACGTGGCTGGTCGTTCACTGATCACGTGTTTATCATACGGTGATCACGTGACTGAGAGGCGCTGATCACGTGACTGTGCCGTCAGTGATCACGTGGCTGAGCAGGCACTGATATCGTGACTGAGCATGCACTGATCATGTGCCGGGAGCCGGGGAGGCATTCCACTCTGGACAAAGGTCATGAGGAAGGAGGCTCGGCATACGCAAATGCGGGATCGAGCCTCAGGAGTCCACCCGGATATTCTCGAGCATCTCCCCCCAAAAAAACCGGAGTCTGCCTACTGTATTGCTTTGTGCTCTCACCTCTGATTTCACTGGGGGCTGTCCCCCACCACCATCTCGCTCTCTCTGTCAAAGAGTTAACTTACAGCTCCAATTCATAAAGTTCCTTGTCATTCTTCCCTTTAACTTCCAGCTGAGTCTCCATCTGGAGCGCGGAACCCACCACGCTTACTAATTATGCCTGGGCTGCTAAGACCCACTCGAGAAGGTGTCTAGGGTGAGGCACCTTTCGCTATTCGAGAGGGCGCCTGCGGCCTACGTAAGTGGTGCAAACTTCTTGTCTTGAAGTTTGATTGGTCTTCCGCGTAAACCAAGCTACTCAGTCTCTTTTCTCCACCGAATTTTCCTACTGAGCTCTCCTCATACTATTATTCTTGACATCTCTGATTAGCATATAAATAGTCGCCTAGGCCATCTCTCCTTCGAATACCCTGGATCAGTTGGGGCTGGTCCCCGGCAGGTGGCGACCGAACAGGGACCTCAGGAGGCAATACTCAAAGAGCTGAGCAGACACGAACCACGCAATCAGCAGGCAATAAGCATGGAGCTCAGCAGTGACGAATCATGCTGCTCAACTGGCAATAATCAAGCACGTGACCAGGCAGGAATCACGCAGCTCAGCTGGCAATTGTCAAGCAGATGAGCCGACAGGAATCACGCAGCTCAGCTGGCAATTGTCATGCAGATGAGCCGGCAGGAATCACGCAGCTCAGCAGGCCCTGATCACGTGACTCTGCAGGCACTGATCACGTGGCTGATCAAGTCCAGATCACGTGACTGAGCATGCACTGATCACGTGGCTATCATGCACTGATGACGTGACTGCGCATGCACTGATGACGTGGCTGATCGGGCACTGATCACATGGCTCATCATGCACTGATCACGTGTTTATCAGGCAATGATCAGTGACTGACAGGCGCTGATCATGGGACTGTGCACGCACTGATCACGTGGCTATCATGCACTGATCACGTGACTGCGCATGCACTGATGACGTGGCTGTTCGGGCACTGATCACGTGTTTATCAGGCAGTGATCAGTGACTGACAGGCGCTGATCAGGGGACTGTGCACGCACTGATCAGGTGGCTGATCAGGAACTGACCACCTGACCGCGCATGCAGTGATCACGTGGCTGGTCGTTCACTGATCACGTGTTTATCATACGGTGATCACGTGACTGAGAGGCGCTGATCACGTGACTGTGCCGTCAGTGATCACGTGGCTGAGCAGGCACTGATATCGTGACTGAGCATGCACTGATCATGTGCCGGGAGCCGGGGAGGCATTCCACTCTGGACAAAGGTCATGAGGAAGGAGGCTCGGCATACGCAAATGCGGGATCGAGCCTCAGGAGTCCACCCGGATATTCTCGAGCATCTCCCCCCAAAAAAACCGGAGTCTGCCTACTGTATTGCTTTGTGCTCTCACCTCTGATTTCACTGGGGGCTGTCCCCCACCACCATCTCGCTCTCTCTGTCAAAGAGTTAACTTACAGCTCCAATTCATAAAGTTCCTTGTCATTCTTCCCTTTAACTTCCAGCTGAGTCTCCATCTGGAGCGCGGAACCCACCACGCTTACTAATTATGCCTGGGCTGCTAAGACCCACTCGAGAAGGTGTCTAGGGTGAGGCACCTTTCGCTATTCGAGAGGGCGCCTGCGGCCTACGTAAGTGGTGCAAACTTCTTGTCTTGAAGTTTGATTGGTCTTCCGCGTAAACCAAGCTACTCAGTCTCTTTTCTCCACCGAATTTTCCTACTGAGCTCTCCTCATACTATTATTCTTGACATCTCTGATTAGCATATAAATAGTCGCCTAGGCCATCTCTCCTTCGAATACCCTGGATCAGTTGGGGCTGGTCCCCGGCAGGTGGCGACCGAACAGGGACCTCAGGAGGCAATACTCAAAGAGCTGAGCAGACACGAACCACGCAATCAGCAGGCAATAAGCATGGAGCTCAGCAGTGACGAATCATGCTGCTCAACTGGCAATAATCAAGCACGTGACCAGGCAGGAATCACGCAGCTCAGCTGGCAATTGTCAAGCAGATGAGCCGACAGGAATCACGCAGCTCAGCTGGCAATTGTCATGCAGATGAGCCGGCAGGAATCACGCAGCTCAGCAGGCCCTGATCACGTGACTCTGCAGGCACTGATCACGTGGCTGATCAAGTCCAGATCACGTGACTGAGCATGCACTGATCACGTGGCTATCATGCACTGATGACGTGACTGCGCATGCACTGATGACGTGGCTGATCGGGCACTGATCACATGGCTCATCATGCACTGATCACGTGTTTATCAGGCAATGATCAGTGACTGACAGGCGCTGATCATGGGACTGTGCACGCACTGATCACGTGGCTATCATGCACTGATCACGTGACTGCGCATGCACTGATGACGTGGCTGTTCGGGCACTGATCACGTGTTTATCAGGCAGTGATCAGTGACTGACAGGCGCTGATCAGGGGACTGTGCACGCACTGATCAGGTGGCTGATCAGGAACTGACCACCTGACCGCGCATGCAGTGATCACGTGGCTGGTCGTTCACTGATCACGTGTTTATCATACGGTGATCACGTGACTGAGAGGCGCTGATCACGTGACTGTGCCGTCAGTGATCACGTGGCTGAGCAGGCACTGATATCGTGACTGAGCATGCACTGATCATGTGCCGGGAGCCGGGGAGGCATTCCACTCTGGACAAAGGTCATGAGGAAGGAGGCTCGGCATACGCAAATGCGGGATCGAGCCTCAGGAGTCCACCCGGATATTCTCGAGCATCTCCCCCCAAAAAAACCGGAGTCTGCCTACTGTATTGCTTTGTGCTCTCACCTCTGATTTCACTGGGGGCTGTCCCCCACCACCATCTCGCTCTCTCTGTCAAAGAGTTAACTTACAGCTCCAATTCATAAAGTTCCTTGTCATTCTTCCCTTTAACTTCCAGCTGAGTCTCCATCTGGAGCGCGGAACCCACCACGCTTACTAATTATGCCTGGGCTGCTAAGACCCACTCGAGAAGGTGTCTAGGGTGAGGCACCTTTCGCTATTCGAGAGGGCGCCTGCGGCCTACGTAAGTGGTGCAAACTTCTTGTCTTGAAGTTTGATTGGTCTTCCGCGTAAACCAAGCTACTCAGTCTCTTTTCTCCACCGAATTTTCCTACTGAGCTCTCCTCATACTATTATTCTTGACATCTCTGATTAGCATATAAATAGTCGCCTAGGCCATCTCTCCTTCGAATACCCTGGATCAGTTGGGGCTGGTCCCCGGCAGGTGGCGACCGAACAGGGACCTCAGGAGGCAATACTCAAAGAGCTGAGCAGACACGAACCACGCAATCAGCAGGCAATAAGCATGGAGCTCAGCAGTGACGAATCATGCTGCTCAACTGGCAATAATCAAGCACGTGACCAGGCAGGAATCACGCAGCTCAGCTGGCAATTGTCAAGCAGATGAGCCGACAGGAATCACGCAGCTCAGCTGGCAATTGTCATGCAGATGAGCCGGCAGGAATCACGCAGCTCAGCAGGCCCTGATCACGTGACTCTGCAGGCACTGATCACGTGGCTGATCAAGTCCAGATCACGTGACTGAGCATGCACTGATCACGTGGCTATCATGCACTGATGACGTGACTGCGCATGCACTGATGACGTGGCTGATCGGGCACTGATCACATGGCTCATCATGCACTGATCACGTGTTTATCAGGCAATGATCAGTGACTGACAGGCGCTGATCATGGGACTGTGCACGCACTGATCACGTGGCTATCATGCACTGATCACGTGACTGCGCATGCACTGATGACGTGGCTGTTCGGGCACTGATCACGTGTTTATCAGGCAGTGATCAGTGACTGACAGGCGCTGATCAGGGGACTGTGCACGCACTGATCAGGTGGCTGATCAGGAACTGACCACCTGACCGCGCATGCAGTGATCACGTGGCTGGTCGTTCACTGATCACGTGTTTATCATACGGTGATCACGTGACTGAGAGGCGCTGATCACGTGACTGTGCCGTCAGTGATCACGTGGCTGAGCAGGCACTGATATCGTGACTGAGCATGCACTGATCATGTGCCGGGAGCCGGGGAGGCATTCCACTCTGGACAAAGGTCATGAGGAAGGAGGCTCGGCATACGCAAATGCGGGATCGAGCCTCAGGAGTCCACCCGGATATTCTCGAGCATCTCCCCCCAAAAAAACCGGAGTCTGCCTACTGTATTGCTTTGTGCTCTCACCTCTGATTTCACTGGGGGCTGTCCCCCACCACCATCTCGCTCTCTCTGTCAAAGAGTTAACTTACAGCTCCAATTCATAAAGTTCCTTGTCATTCTTCCCTTTAACTTCCAGCTGAGTCTCCATCTGGAGCGCGGAACCCACCACGCTTACTAATTATGCCTGGGCTGCTAAGACCCACTCGAGAAGGTGTCTAGGGTGAGGCACCTTTCGCTATTCGAGAGGGCGCCTGCGGCCTACGTAAGTGGTGCAAACTTCTTGTCTTGAAGTTTGATTGGTCTTCCGCGTAAACCAAGCTACTCAGTCTCTTTTCTCCACCGAATTTTCCTACTGAGCTCTCCTCATACTATTATTCTTGACATCTCTGATTAGCATATAAATAGTCGCCTAGGCCATCTCTCCTTCGAATACCCTGGATCAGTTGGGGCTGGTCCCCGGCAGGTGGCGACCGAACAGGGACCTCAGGAGGCAATACTCAAAGAGCTGAGCAGACACGAACCACGCAATCAGCAGGCAATAAGCATGGAGCTCAGCAGTGACGAATCATGCTGCTCAACTGGCAATAATCAAGCACGTGACCAGGCAGGAATCACGCAGCTCAGCTGGCAATTGTCAAGCAGATGAGCCGACAGGAATCACGCAGCTCAGCTGGCAATTGTCATGCAGATGAGCCGGCAGGAATCACGCAGCTCAGCAGGCCCTGATCACGTGACTCTGCAGGCACTGATCACGTGGCTGATCAAGTCCAGATCACGTGACTGAGCATGCACTGATCACGTGGCTATCATGCACTGATGACGTGACTGCGCATGCACTGATGACGTGGCTGATCGGGCACTGATCACATGGCTCATCATGCACTGATCACGTGTTTATCAGGCAATGATCAGTGACTGACAGGCGCTGATCATGGGACTGTGCACGCACTGATCACGTGGCTATCATGCACTGATCACGTGACTGCGCATGCACTGATGACGTGGCTGTTCGGGCACTGATCACGTGTTTATCAGGCAGTGATCAGTGACTGACAGGCGCTGATCAGGGGACTGTGCACGCACTGATCAGGTGGCTGATCAGGAACTGACCACCTGACCGCGCATGCAGTGATCACGTGGCTGGTCGTTCACTGATCACGTGTTTATCATACGGTGATCACGTGACTGAGAGGCGCTGATCACGTGACTGTGCCGTCAGTGATCACGTGGCTGAGCAGGCACTGATATCGTGACTGAGCATGCACTGATCATGTGCCGGGAGCCGGGGAGGCATTCCACTCTGGACAAAGGTCATGAGGAAGGAGGCTCGGCATACGCAAATGCGGGATCGAGCCTCAGGAGTCCACCCGGATATTCTCGAGCATCTCCCCCCAAAAAAACCGGAGTCTGCCTACTGTATTGCTTTGTGCTCTCACCTCTGATTTCACTGGGGGCTGTCCCCCACCACCATCTCGCTCTCTCTGTCAAAGAGTTAACTTACAGCTCCAATTCATAAAGTTCCTTGTCATTCTTCCCTTTAACTTCCAGCTGAGTCTCCATCTGGAGCGCGGAACCCACCACGCTTACTAATTATGCCTGGGCTGCTAAGACCCACTCGAGAAGGTGTCTAGGGTGAGGCACCTTTCGCTATTCGAGAGGGCGCCTGCGGCCTACGTAAGTGGTGCAAACTTCTTGTCTTGAAGTTTGATTGGTCTTCCGCGTAAACCAAGCTACTCAGTCTCTTTTCTCCACCGAATTTTCCTACTGAGCTCTCCTCATACTATTATTCTTGACATCTCTGATTAGCATATAAATAGTCGCCTAGGCCATCTCTCCTTCGAATACCCTGGATCAGTTGGGGCTGGTCCCCGGCAGGTGGCGACCGAACAGGGACCTCAGGAGGCAATACTCAAAGAGCTGAGCAGACACGAACCACGCAATCAGCAGGCAATAAGCATGGAGCTCAGCAGTGACGAATCATGCTGCTCAACTGGCAATAATCAAGCACGTGACCAGGCAGGAATCACGCAGCTCAGCTGGCAATTGTCAAGCAGATGAGCCGACAGGAATCACGCAGCTCAGCTGGCAATTGTCATGCAGATGAGCCGGCAGGAATCACGCAGCTCAGCAGGCCCTGATCACGTGACTCTGCAGGCACTGATCACGTGGCTGATCAAGTCCAGATCACGTGACTGAGCATGCACTGATCACGTGGCTATCATGCACTGATGACGTGACTGCGCATGCACTGATGACGTGGCTGATCGGGCACTGATCACATGGCTCATCATGCACTGATCACGTGTTTATCAGGCAATGATCAGTGACTGACAGGCGCTGATCATGGGACTGTGCACGCACTGATCACGTGGCTATCATGCACTGATCACGTGACTGCGCATGCACTGATGACGTGGCTGTTCGGGCACTGATCACGTGTTTATCAGGCAGTGATCAGTGACTGACAGGCGCTGATCAGGGGACTGTGCACGCACTGATCAGGTGGCTGATCAGGAACTGACCACCTGACCGCGCATGCAGTGATCACGTGGCTGGTCGTTCACTGATCACGTGTTTATCATACGGTGATCACGTGACTGAGAGGCGCTGATCACGTGACTGTGCCGTCAGTGATCACGTGGCTGAGCAGGCACTGATATCGTGACTGAGCATGCACTGATCATGTGCCGGGAGCCGGGGAGGCATTCCACTCTGGACAAAGGTCATGAGGAAGGAGGCTCGGCATACGCAAATGCGGGATCGAGCCTCAGGAGTCCACCCGGATATTCTCGAGCATCTCCCCCCAAAAAAACCGGAGTCTGCCTACTGTATTGCTTTGTGCTCTCACCTCTGATTTCACTGGGGGCTGTCCCCCACCACCATCTCGCTCTCTCTGTCAAAGAGTTAACTTACAGCTCCAATTCATAAAGTTCCTTGTCATTCTTCCCTTTAACTTCCAGCTGAGTCTCCATCTGGAGCGCGGAACCCACCACGCTTACTAATTATGCCTGGGCTGCTAAGACCCACTCGAGAAGGTGTCTAGGGTGAGGCACCTTTCGCTATTCGAGAGGGCGCCTGCGGCCTACGTAAGTGGTGCAAACTTCTTGTCTTGAAGTTTGATTGGTCTTCCGCGTAAACCAAGCTACTCAGTCTCTTTTCTCCACCGAATTTTCCTACTGAGCTCTCCTCATACTATTATTCTTGACATCTCTGATTAGCATATAAATAGTCGCCTAGGCCATCTCTCCTTCGAATACCCTGGATCAGTTGGGGCTGGTCCCCGGCAGGTGGCGACCGAACAGGGACCTCAGGAGGCAATACTCAAAGAGCTGAGCAGACACGAACCACGCAATCAGCAGGCAATAAGCATGGAGCTCAGCAGTGACGAATCATGCTGCTCAACTGGCAATAATCAAGCACGTGACCAGGCAGGAATCACGCAGCTCAGCTGGCAATTGTCAAGCAGATGAGCCGACAGGAATCACGCAGCTCAGCTGGCAATTGTCATGCAGATGAGCCGGCAGGAATCACGCAGCTCAGCAGGCCCTGATCACGTGACTCTGCAGGCACTGATCACGTGGCTGATCAAGTCCAGATCACGTGACTGAGCATGCACTGATCACGTGGCTATCATGCACTGATGACGTGACTGCGCATGCACTGATGACGTGGCTGATCGGGCACTGATCACATGGCTCATCATGCACTGATCACGTGTTTATCAGGCAATGATCAGTGACTGACAGGCGCTGATCATGGGACTGTGCACGCACTGATCACGTGGCTATCATGCACTGATCACGTGACTGCGCATGCACTGATGACGTGGCTGTTCGGGCACTGATCACGTGTTTATCAGGCAGTGATCAGTGACTGACAGGCGCTGATCAGGGGACTGTGCACGCACTGATCAGGTGGCTGATCAGGAACTGACCACCTGACCGCGCATGCAGTGATCACGTGGCTGGTCGTTCACTGATCACGTGTTTATCATACGGTGATCACGTGACTGAGAGGCGCTGATCACGTGACTGTGCCGTCAGTGATCACGTGGCTGAGCAGGCACTGATATCGTGACTGAGCATGCACTGATCATGTGCCGGGAGCCGGGGAGGCATTCCACTCTGGACAAAGGTCATGAGGAAGGAGGCTCGGCATACGCAAATGCGGGATCGAGCCTCAGGAGTCCACCCGGATATTCTCGAGCATCTCCCCCCAAAAAAACCGGAGTCTGCCTACTGTATTGCTTTGTGCTCTCACCTCTGATTTCACTGGGGGCTGTCCCCCACCACCATCTCGCTCTCTCTGTCAAAGAGTTAACTTACAGCTCCAATTCATAAAGTTCCTTGTCATTCTTCCCTTTAACTTCCAGCTGAGTCTCCATCTGGAGCGCGGAACCCACCACGCTTACTAATTATGCCTGGGCTGCTAAGACCCACTCGAGAAGGTGTCTAGGGTGAGGCACCTTTCGCTATTCGAGAGGGCGCCTGCGGCCTACGTAAGTGGTGCAAACTTCTTGTCTTGAAGTTTGATTGGTCTTCCGCGTAAACCAAGCTACTCAGTCTCTTTTCTCCACCGAATTTTCCTACTGAGCTCTCCTCATACTATTATTCTTGACATCTCTGATTAGCATATAAATAGTCGCCTAGGCCATCTCTCCTTCGAATACCCTGGATCAGTTGGGGCTGGTCCCCGGCAGGTGGCGACCGAACAGGGACCTCAGGAGGCAATACTCAAAGAGCTGAGCAGACACGAACCACGCAATCAGCAGGCAATAAGCATGGAGCTCAGCAGTGACGAATCATGCTGCTCAACTGGCAATAATCAAGCACGTGACCAGGCAGGAATCACGCAGCTCAGCTGGCAATTGTCAAGCAGATGAGCCGACAGGAATCACGCAGCTCAGCTGGCAATTGTCATGCAGATGAGCCGGCAGGAATCACGCAGCTCAGCAGGCCCTGATCACGTGACTCTGCAGGCACTGATCACGTGGCTGATCAAGTCCAGATCACGTGACTGAGCATGCACTGATCACGTGGCTATCATGCACTGATGACGTGACTGCGCATGCACTGATGACGTGGCTGATCGGGCACTGATCACATGGCTCATCATGCACTGATCACGTGTTTATCAGGCAATGATCAGTGACTGACAGGCGCTGATCATGGGACTGTGCACGCACTGATCACGTGGCTATCATGCACTGATCACGTGACTGCGCATGCACTGATGACGTGGCTGTTCGGGCACTGATCACGTGTTTATCAGGCAGTGATCAGTGACTGACAGGCGCTGATCAGGGGACTGTGCACGCACTGATCAGGTGGCTGATCAGGAACTGACCACCTGACCGCGCATGCAGTGATCACGTGGCTGGTCGTTCACTGATCACGTGTTTATCATACGGTGATCACGTGACTGAGAGGCGCTGATCACGTGACTGTGCCGTCAGTGATCACGTGGCTGAGCAGGCACTGATATCGTGACTGAGCATGCACTGATCATGTGCCGGGAGCCGGGGAGGCATTCCACTCTGGACAAAGGTCATGAGGAAGGAGGCTCGGCATACGCAAATGCGGGATCGAGCCTCAGGAGTCCACCCGGATATTCTCGAGCATCTCCCCCCAAAAAAACCGGAGTCTGCCTACTGTATTGCTTTGTGCTCTCACCTCTGATTTCACTGGGGGCTGTCCCCCACCACCATCTCGCTCTCTCTGTCAAAGAGTTAACTTACAGCTCCAATTCATAAAGTTCCTTGTCATTCTTCCCTTTAACTTCCAGCTGAGTCTCCATCTGGAGCGCGGAACCCACCACGCTTACTAATTATGCCTGGGCTGCTAAGACCCACTCGAGAAGGTGTCTAGGGTGAGGCACCTTTCGCTATTCGAGAGGGCGCCTGCGGCCTACGTAAGTGGTGCAAACTTCTTGTCTTGAAGTTTGATTGGTCTTCCGCGTAAACCAAGCTACTCAGTCTCTTTTCTCCACCGAATTTTCCTACTGAGCTCTCCTCATACTATTATTCTTGACATCTCTGATTAGCATATAAATAGTCGCCTAGGCCATCTCTCCTTCGAATACCCTGGATCAGTTGGGGCTGGTCCCCGGCAGGTGGCGACCGAACAGGGACCTCAGGAGGCAATACTCAAAGAGCTGAGCAGACACGAACCACGCAATCAGCAGGCAATAAGCATGGAGCTCAGCAGTGACGAATCATGCTGCTCAACTGGCAATAATCAAGCACGTGACCAGGCAGGAATCACGCAGCTCAGCTGGCAATTGTCAAGCAGATGAGCCGACAGGAATCACGCAGCTCAGCTGGCAATTGTCATGCAGATGAGCCGGCAGGAATCACGCAGCTCAGCAGGCCCTGATCACGTGACTCTGCAGGCACTGATCACGTGGCTGATCAAGTCCAGATCACGTGACTGAGCATGCACTGATCACGTGGCTATCATGCACTGATGACGTGACTGCGCATGCACTGATGACGTGGCTGATCGGGCACTGATCACATGGCTCATCATGCACTGATCACGTGTTTATCAGGCAATGATCAGTGACTGACAGGCGCTGATCATGGGACTGTGCACGCACTGATCACGTGGCTATCATGCACTGATCACGTGACTGCGCATGCACTGATGACGTGGCTGTTCGGGCACTGATCACGTGTTTATCAGGCAGTGATCAGTGACTGACAGGCGCTGATCAGGGGACTGTGCACGCACTGATCAGGTGGCTGATCAGGAACTGACCACCTGACCGCGCATGCAGTGATCACGTGGCTGGTCGTTCACTGATCACGTGTTTATCATACGGTGATCACGTGACTGAGAGGCGCTGATCACGTGACTGTGCCGTCAGTGATCACGTGGCTGAGCAGGCACTGATATCGTGACTGAGCATGCACTGATCATGTGCCGGGAGCCGGGGAGGCATTCCACTCTGGACAAAGGTCATGAGGAAGGAGGCTCGGCATACGCAAATGCGGGATCGAGCCTCAGGAGTCCACCCGGATATTCTCGAGCATCTCCCCCCAAAAAACCGGAGTCTGCCTACTGTATTGCTTTGTGCTCTCACCTCTGATTTCACTGGGGGCTGTCCCCCACCACCATCTCGCTCTCTCTGTCAAAGAGTTAACTTACAGCTCCAATTCATAAAGTTCCTTGTCATTCTTCCCTTTAACTTCCAGCTGAGTCTCCATCTGGAGCGCGGAACCCACCACGCTTACTAATTATGCCTGGGCTGCTAAGACCCACTCGAGAAGGTGTCTAGGGTGAGGCACCTTTCGCTATTCGAGAGGGCGCCTGCGGCCTACGTAAGTGGTGCAAACTTCTTGTCTTGAAGTTTGATTGGTCTTCCGCGTAAACCAAGCTACTCAGTCTCTTTTCTCCACCGAATTTTCCTACTGAGCTCTCCTCATACTATTATTCTTGACATCTCTGATTAGCATATAAATAGTCGCCTAGGCCATCTCTCCTTCGAATACCCTGGATCAGTTGGGGCTGGTCCCCGGCAGGTGGCGACCGAACAGGGACCTCAGGAGGCAATACTCAAAGAGCTGAGCAGACACGAACCACGCAATCAGCAGGCAATAAGCATGGAGCTCAGCAGTGACGAATCATGCTGCTCAACTGGCAATAATCAAGCACGTGACCAGGCAGGAATCACGCAGCTCAGCTGGCAATTGTCAAGCAGATGAGCCGACAGGAATCACGCAGCTCAGCTGGCAATTGTCATGCAGATGAGCCGGCAGGAATCACGCAGCTCAGCAGGCCCTGATCACGTGACTCTGCAGGCACTGATCACGTGGCTGATCAAGTCCAGATCACGTGACTGAGCATGCACTGATCACGTGGCTATCATGCACTGATGACGTGACTGCGCATGCACTGATGACGTGGCTGATCGGGCACTGATCACATGGCTCATCATGCACTGATCACGTGTTTATCAGGCAATGATCAGTGACTGACAGGCGCTGATCATGGGACTGTGCACGCACTGATCACGTGGCTATCATGCACTGATCACGTGACTGCGCATGCACTGATGACGTGGCTGTTCGGGCACTGATCACGTGTTTATCAGGCAGTGATCAGTGACTGACAGGCGCTGATCAGGGGACTGTGCACGCACTGATCAGGTGGCTGATCAGGAACTGACCACCTGACCGCGCATGCAGTGATCACGTGGCTGGTCGTTCACTGATCACGTGTTTATCATACGGTGATCACGTGACTGAGAGGCGCTGATCACGTGACTGTGCCGTCAGTGATCACGTGGCTGAGCAGGCACTGATATCGTGACTGAGCATGCACTGATCATGTGCCGGGAGCCGGGGAGGCATTCCACTCTGGACAAAGGTCATGAGGAAGGAGGCTCGGCATACGCAAATGCGGGATCGAGCCTCAGGAGTCCACCCGGATATTCTCGAGCATCTCCCCCCAAAAAACCGGAGTCTGCCTACTGTATTGCTTTGTGCTCTCACCTCTGATTTCACTGGGGGCTGTCCCCCACCACCATCTCGCTCTCTCTGTCAAAGAGTTAACTTACAGCTCCAATTCATAAAGTTCCTTGTCATTCTTCCCTTTAACTTCCAGCTGAGTCTCCATCTGGAGCGCGGAACCCACCACGCTTACTAATTATGCCTGGGCTGCTAAGACCCACTCGAGAAGGTGTCTAGGGTGAGGCACCTTTCGCTATTCGAGAGGGCGCCTGCGGCCTACGTAAGTGGTGCAAACTTCTTGTCTTGAAGTTTGATTGGTCTTCCGCGTAAACCAAGCTACTCAGTCTCTTTTCTCCACCGAATTTTCCTACTGAGCTCTCCTCATACTATTATTCTTGACATCTCTGATTAGCATATAAATAGTCGCCTAGGCCATCTCTCCTTCGAATACCCTGGATCAGTTGGGGCTGGTCCCCGGCAGGTGGCGACCGAACAGGGACCTCAGGAGGCAATACTCAAAGAGCTGAGCAGACACGAACCACGCAATCAGCAGGCAATAAGCATGGAGCTCAGCAGTGACGAATCATGCTGCTCAACTGGCAATAATCAAGCACGTGACCAGGCAGGAATCACGCAGCTCAGCTGGCAATTGTCAAGCAGATGAGCCGACAGGAATCACGCAGCTCAGCTGGCAATTGTCATGCAGATGAGCCGGCAGGAATCACGCAGCTCAGCAGGCCCTGATCACGTGACTCTGCAGGCACTGATCACGTGGCTGATCAAGTCCAGATCACGTGACTGAGCATGCACTGATCACGTGGCTATCATGCACTGATGACGTGACTGCGCATGCACTGATGACGTGGCTGATCGGGCACTGATCACATGGCTCATCATGCACTGATCACGTGTTTATCAGGCAATGATCAGTGACTGACAGGCGCTGATCATGGGACTGTGCACGCACTGATCACGTGGCTATCATGCACTGATCACGTGACTGCGCATGCACTGATGACGTGGCTGTTCGGGCACTGATCACGTGTTTATCAGGCAGTGATCAGTGACTGACAGGCGCTGATCAGGGGACTGTGCACGCACTGATCAGGTGGCTGATCAGGAACTGACCACCTGACCGCGCATGCAGTGATCACGTGGCTGGTCGTTCACTGATCACGTGTTTATCATACGGTGATCACGTGACTGAGAGGCGCTGATCACGTGACTGTGCCGTCAGTGATCACGTGGCTGAGCAGGCACTGATATCGTGACTGAGCATGCACTGATCATGTGCCGGGAGCCGGGGAGGCATTCCACTCTGGACAAAGGTCATGAGGAAGGAGGCTCGGCATACGCAAATGCGGGATCGAGCCTCAGGAGTCCACCCGGATATTCTCGAGCATCTCCCCCCAAAAAAACCGGAGTCTGCCTACTGTATTGCTTTGTGCTCTCACCTCTGATTTCACTGGGGGCTGTCCCCCACCACCATCTCGCTCTCTCTGTCAAAGAGTTAACTTACAGCTCCAATTCATAAAGTTCCTTGTCATTCTTCCCTTTAACTTCCAGCTGAGTCTCCATCTGGAGCGCGGAACCCACCACGCTTACTAATTATGCCTGGGCTGCTAAGACCCACTCGAGAAGGTGTCTAGGGTGAGGCACCTTTCGCTATTCGAGAGGGCGCCTGCGGCCTACGTAAGTGGTGCAAACTTCTTGTCTTGAAGTTTGATTGGTCTTCCGCGTAAACCAAGCTACTCAGTCTCTTTTCTCCACCGAATTTTCCTACTGAGCTCTCCTCATACTATTATTCTTGACATCTCTGATTAGCATATAAATAGTCGCCTAGGCCATCTCTCCTTCGAATACCCTGGATCAGTTGGGGCTGGTCCCCGGCAGGTGGCGACCGAACAGGGACCTCAGGAGGCAATACTCAAAGAGCTGAGCAGACACGAACCACGCAATCAGCAGGCAATAAGCATGGAGCTCAGCAGTGACGAATCATGCTGCTCAACTGGCAATAATCAAGCACGTGACCAGGCAGGAATCACGCAGCTCAGCTGGCAATTGTCAAGCAGATGAGCCGACAGGAATCACGCAGCTCAGCTGGCAATTGTCATGCAGATGAGCCGGCAGGAATCACGCAGCTCAGCAGGCCCTGATCACGTGACTCTGCAGGCACTGATCACGTGGCTGATCAAGTCCAGATCACGTGACTGAGCATGCACTGATCACGTGGCTATCATGCACTGATGACGTGACTGCGCATGCACTGATGACGTGGCTGATCGGGCACTGATCACATGGCTCATCATGCACTGATCACGTGTTTATCAGGCAATGATCAGTGACTGACAGGCGCTGATCATGGGACTGTGCACGCACTGATCACGTGGCTATCATGCACTGATCACGTGACTGCGCATGCACTGATGACGTGGCTGTTCGGGCACTGATCACGTGTTTATCAGGCAGTGATCAGTGACTGACAGGCGCTGATCAGGGGACTGTGCACGCACTGATCAGGTGGCTGATCAGGAACTGACCACCTGACCGCGCATGCAGTGATCACGTGGCTGGTCGTTCACTGATCACGTGTTTATCATACGGTGATCACGTGACTGAGAGGCGCTGATCACGTGACTGTGCCGTCAGTGATCACGTGGCTGAGCAGGCACTGATATCGTGACTGAGCATGCACTGATCATGTGCCGGGAGCCGGGGAGGCATTCCACTCTGGACAAAGGTCATGAGGAAGGAGGCTCGGCATACGCAAATGCGGGATCGAGCCTCAGGAGTCCACCCGGATATTCTCGAGCATCTCCCCCCAAAAAAACCGGAGTCTGCCTACTGTATTGCTTTGTGCTCTCACCTCTGATTTCACTGGGGGCTGTCCCCCACCACCATCTCGCTCTCTCTGTCAAAGAGTTAACTTACAGCTCCAATTCATAAAGTTCCTTGTCATTCTTCCCTTTAACTTCCAGCTGAGTCTCCATCTGGAGCGCGGAACCCACCACGCTTACTAATTATGCCTGGGCTGCTAAGACCCACTCGAGAAGGTGTCTAGGGTGAGGCACCTTTCGCTATTCGAGAGGGCGCCTGCGGCCTACGTAAGTGGTGCAAACTTCTTGTCTTGAAGTTTGATTGGTCTTCCGCGTAAACCAAGCTACTCAGTCTCTTTTCTCCACCGAATTTTCCTACTGAGCTCTCCTCATACTATTATTCTTGACATCTCTGATTAGCATATAAATAGTCGCCTAGGCCATCTCTCCTTCGAATACCCTGGATCAGTTGGGGCTGGTCCCCGGCAGGTGGCGACCGAACAGGGACCTCAGGAGGCAATACTCAAAGAGCTGAGCAGACACGAACCACGCAATCAGCAGGCAATAAGCATGGAGCTCAGCAGTGACGAATCATGCTGCTCAACTGGCAATAATCAAGCACGTGACCAGGCAGGAATCACGCAGCTCAGCTGGCAATTGTCAAGCAGATGAGCCGACAGGAATCACGCAGCTCAGCTGGCAATTGTCATGCAGATGAGCCGGCAGGAATCACGCAGCTCAGCAGGCCCTGATCACGTGACTCTGCAGGCACTGATCACGTGGCTGATCAAGTCCAGATCACGTGACTGAGCATGCACTGATCACGTGGCTATCATGCACTGATGACGTGACTGCGCATGCACTGATGACGTGGCTGATCGGGCACTGATCACATGGCTCATCATGCACTGATCACGTGTTTATCAGGCAATGATCAGTGACTGACAGGCGCTGATCATGGGACTGTGCACGCACTGATCACGTGGCTATCATGCACTGATCACGTGACTGCGCATGCACTGATGACGTGGCTGTTCGGGCACTGATCACGTGTTTATCAGGCAGTGATCAGTGACTGACAGGCGCTGATCAGGGGACTGTGCACGCACTGATCAGGTGGCTGATCAGGAACTGACCACCTGACCGCGCATGCAGTGATCACGTGGCTGGTCGTTCACTGATCACGTGTTTATCATACGGTGATCACGTGACTGAGAGGCGCTGATCACGTGACTGTGCCGTCAGTGATCACGTGGCTGAGCAGGCACTGATATCGTGACTGAGCATGCACTGATCATGTGCCGGGAGCCGGGGAGGCATTCCACTCTGGACAAAGGTCATGAGGAAGGAGGCTCGGCATACGCAAATGCGGGATCGAGCCTCAGGAGTCCACCCGGATATTCTCGAGCATCTCCCCCCAAAAAAACCGGAGTCTGCCTACTGTATTGCTTTGTGCTCTCACCTCTGATTTCACTGGGGGCTGTCCCCCACCACCATCTCGCTCTCTCTGTCAAAGAGTTAACTTACAGCTCCAATTCATAAAGTTCCTTGTCATTCTTCCCTTTAACTTCCAGCTGAGTCTCCATCTGGAGCGCGGAACCCACCACGCTTACTAATTATGCCTGGGCTGCTAAGACCCACTCGAGAAGGTGTCTAGGGTGAGGCACCTTTCGCTATTCGAGAGGGCGCCTGCGGCCTACGTAAGTGGTGCAAACTTCTTGTCTTGAAGTTTGATTGGTCTTCCGCGTAAACCAAGCTACTCAGTCTCTTTTCTCCACCGAATTTTCCTACTGAGCTCTCCTCATACTATTATTCTTGACATCTCTGATTAGCATATAAATAGTCGCCTAGGCCATCTCTCCTTCGAATACCCTGGATCAGTTGGGGCTGGTCCCCGGCAGGTGGCGACCGAACAGGGACCTCAGGAGGCAATACTCAAAGAGCTGAGCAGACACGAACCACGCAATCAGCAGGCAATAAGCATGGAGCTCAGCAGTGACGAATCATGCTGCTCAACTGGCAATAATCAAGCACGTGACCAGGCAGGAATCACGCAGCTCAGCTGGCAATTGTCAAGCAGATGAGCCGACAGGAATCACGCAGCTCAGCTGGCAATTGTCATGCAGATGAGCCGGCAGGAATCACGCAGCTCAGCAGGCCCTGATCACGTGACTCTGCAGGCACTGATCACGTGGCTGATCAAGTCCAGATCACGTGACTGAGCATGCACTGATCACGTGGCTATCATGCACTGATGACGTGACTGCGCATGCACTGATGACGTGGCTGATCGGGCACTGATCACATGGCTCATCATGCACTGATCACGTGTTTATCAGGCAATGATCAGTGACTGACAGGCGCTGATCATGGGACTGTGCACGCACTGATCACGTGGCTATCATGCACTGATCACGTGACTGCGCATGCACTGATGACGTGGCTGTTCGGGCACTGATCACGTGTTTATCAGGCAGTGATCAGTGACTGACAGGCGCTGATCAGGGGACTGTGCACGCACTGATCAGGTGGCTGATCAGGAACTGACCACCTGACCGCGCATGCAGTGATCACGTGGCTGGTCGTTCACTGATCACGTGTTTATCATACGGTGATCACGTGACTGAGAGGCGCTGATCACGTGACTGTGCCGTCAGTGATCACGTGGCTGAGCAGGCACTGATATCGTGACTGAGCATGCACTGATCATGTGCCGGGAGCCGGGGAGGCATTCCACTCTGGACAAAGGTCATGAGGAAGGAGGCTCGGCATACGCAAATGCGGGATCGAGCCTCAGGAGTCCACCCGGATATTCTCGAGCATCTCCCCCAAAAAAACCGGAGTCTGCCTACTGTATTGCTTTGTGCTCTCACCTCTGATTTCACTGGGGGCTGTCCCCCACCACCATCTCGCTCTCTCTGTCAAAGAGTTAACTTACAGCTCCAATTCATAAAGTTCCTTGTCATTCTTCCCTTTAACTTCCAGCTGAGTCTCCATCTGGAGCGCGGAACCCACCACGCTTACTAATTATGCCTGGGCTGCTAAGACCCACTCGAGAAGGTGTCTAGGGTGAGGCACCTTTCGCTATTCGAGAGGGCGCCTGCGGCCTACGTAAGTGGTGCAAACTTCTTGTCTTGAAGTTTGATTGGTCTTCCGCGTAAACCAAGCTACTCAGTCTCTTTTCTCCACCGAATTTTCCTACTGAGCTCTCCTCATACTATTATTCTTGACATCTCTGATTAGCATATAAATAGTCGCCTAGGCCATCTCTCCTTCGAATACCCTGGATCAGTTGGGGCTGGTCCCCGGCAGGTGGCGACCGAACAGGGACCTCAGGAGGCAATACTCAAAGAGCTGAGCAGACACGAACCACGCAATCAGCAGGCAATAAGCATGGAGCTCAGCAGTGACGAATCATGCTGCTCAACTGGCAATAATCAAGCACGTGACCAGGCAGGAATCACGCAGCTCAGCTGGCAATTGTCAAGCAGATGAGCCGACAGGAATCACGCAGCTCAGCTGGCAATTGTCATGCAGATGAGCCGGCAGGAATCACGCAGCTCAGCAGGCCCTGATCACGTGACTCTGCAGGCACTGATCACGTGGCTGATCAAGTCCAGATCACGTGACTGAGCATGCACTGATCACGTGGCTATCATGCACTGATGACGTGACTGCGCATGCACTGATGACGTGGCTGATCGGGCACTGATCACATGGCTCATCATGCACTGATCACGTGTTTATCAGGCAATGATCAGTGACTGACAGGCGCTGATCATGGGACTGTGCACGCACTGATCACGTGGCTATCATGCACTGATCACGTGACTGCGCATGCACTGATGACGTGGCTGTTCGGGCACTGATCACGTGTTTATCAGGCAGTGATCAGTGACTGACAGGCGCTGATCAGGGGACTGTGCACGCACTGATCAGGTGGCTGATCAGGAACTGACCACCTGACCGCGCATGCAGTGATCACGTGGCTGGTCGTTCACTGATCACGTGTTTATCATACGGTGATCACGTGACTGAGAGGCGCTGATCACGTGACTGTGCCGTCAGTGATCACGTGGCTGAGCAGGCACTGATATCGTGACTGAGCATGCACTGATCATGTGCCGGGAGCCGGGGAGGCATTCCACTCTGGACAAAGGTCATGAGGAAGGAGGCTCGGCATACGCAAATGCGGGATCGAGCCTCAGGAGTCCACCCGGATATTCTCGAGCATCTCCCCCCAAAAAAACCGGAGTCTGCCTACTGTATTGCTTTGTGCTCTCACCTCTGATTTCACTGGGGGCTGTCCCCCACCACCATCTCGCTCTCTCTGTCAAAGAGTTAACTTACAGCTCCAATTCATAAAGTTCCTTGTCATTCTTCCCTTTAACTTCCAGCTGAGTCTCCATCTGGAGCGCGGAACCCACCACGCTTACTAATTATGCCTGGGCTGCTAAGACCCACTCGAGAAGGTGTCTAGGGTGAGGCACCTTTCGCTATTCGAGAGGGCGCCTGCGGCCTACGTAAGTGGTGCAAACTTCTTGTCTTGAAGTTTGATTGGTCTTCCGCGTAAACCAAGCTACTCAGTCTCTTTTCTCCACCGAATTTTCCTACTGAGCTCTCCTCATACTATTATTCTTGACATCTCTGATTAGCATATAAATAGTCGCCTAGGCCATCTCTCCTTCGAATACCCTGGATCAGTTGGGGCTGGTCCCCGGCAGGTGGCGACCGAACAGGGACCTCAGGAGGCAATACTCAAAGAGCTGAGCAGACACGAACCACGCAATCAGCAGGCAATAAGCATGGAGCTCAGCAGTGACGAATCATGCTGCTCAACTGGCAATAATCAAGCACGTGACCAGGCAGGAATCACGCAGCTCAGCTGGCAATTGTCAAGCAGATGAGCCGACAGGAATCACGCAGCTCAGCTGGCAATTGTCATGCAGATGAGCCGGCAGGAATCACGCAGCTCAGCAGGCCCTGATCACGTGACTCTGCAGGCACTGATCACGTGGCTGATCAAGTCCAGATCACGTGACTGAGCATGCACTGATCACGTGGCTATCATGCACTGATGACGTGACTGCGCATGCACTGATGACGTGGCTGATCGGGCACTGATCACATGGCTCATCATGCACTGATCACGTGTTTATCAGGCAATGATCAGTGACTGACAGGCGCTGATCATGGGACTGTGCACGCACTGATCACGTGGCTATCATGCACTGATCACGTGACTGCGCATGCACTGATGACGTGGCTGTTCGGGCACTGATCACGTGTTTATCAGGCAGTGATCAGTGACTGACAGGCGCTGATCAGGGGACTGTGCACGCACTGATCAGGTGGCTGATCAGGAACTGACCACCTGACCGCGCATGCAGTGATCACGTGGCTGGTCGTTCACTGATCACGTGTTTATCATACGGTGATCACGTGACTGAGAGGCGCTGATCACGTGACTGTGCCGTCAGTGATCACGTGGCTGAGCAGGCACTGATATCGTGACTGAGCATGCACTGATCATGTGCCGGGAGCCGGGGAGGCATTCCACTCTGGACAAAGGTCATGAGGAAGGAGGCTCGGCATACGCAAATGCGGGATCGAGCCTCAGGAGTCCACCCGGATATTCTCGAGCATCTCCCCCCAAAAAAACCGGAGTCTGCCTACTGTATTGCTTTGTGCTCTCACCTCTGATTTCACTGGGGGCTGTCCCCCACCACCATCTCGCTCTCTCTGTCAAAGAGTTAACTTACAGCTCCAATTCATAAAGTTCCTTGTCATTCTTCCCTTTAACTTCCAGCTGAGTCTCCATCTGGAGCGCGGAACCCACCACGCTTACTAATTATGCCTGGGCTGCTAAGACCCACTCGAGAAGGTGTCTAGGGTGAGGCACCTTTCGCTATTCGAGAGGGCGCCTGCGGCCTACGTAAGTGGTGCAAACTTCTTGTCTTGAAGTTTGATTGGTCTTCCGCGTAAACCAAGCTACTCAGTCTCTTTTCTCCACCGAATTTTCCTACTGAGCTCTCCTCATACTATTATTCTTGACATCTCTGATTAGCATATAAATAGTCGCCTAGGCCATCTCTCCTTCGAATACCCTGGATCAGTTGGGGCTGGTCCCCGGCAGGTGGCGACCGAACAGGGACCTCAGGAGGCAATACTCAAAGAGCTGAGCAGACACGAACCACGCAATCAGCAGGCAATAAGCATGGAGCTCAGCAGTGACGAATCATGCTGCTCAACTGGCAATAATCAAGCACGTGACCAGGCAGGAATCACGCAGCTCAGCTGGCAATTGTCAAGCAGATGAGCCGACAGGAATCACGCAGCTCAGCTGGCAATTGTCATGCAGATGAGCCGGCAGGAATCACGCAGCTCAGCAGGCCCTGATCACGTGACTCTGCAGGCACTGATCACGTGGCTGATCAAGTCCAGATCACGTGACTGAGCATGCACTGATCACGTGGCTATCATGCACTGATGACGTGACTGCGCATGCACTGATGACGTGGCTGATCGGGCACTGATCACATGGCTCATCATGCACTGATCACGTGTTTATCAGGCAATGATCAGTGACTGACAGGCGCTGATCATGGGACTGTGCACGCACTGATCACGTGGCTATCATGCACTGATCACGTGACTGCGCATGCACTGATGACGTGGCTGTTCGGGCACTGATCACGTGTTTATCAGGCAGTGATCAGTGACTGACAGGCGCTGATCAGGGGACTGTGCACGCACTGATCAGGTGGCTGATCAGGAACTGACCACCTGACCGCGCATGCAGTGATCACGTGGCTGGTCGTTCACTGATCACGTGTTTATCATACGGTGATCACGTGACTGAGAGGCGCTGATCACGTGACTGTGCCGTCAGTGATCACGTGGCTGAGCAGGCACTGATATCGTGACTGAGCATGCACTGATCATGTGCCGGGAGCCGGGGAGGCATTCCACTCTGGACAAAGGTCATGAGGAAGGAGGCTCGGCATACGCAAATGCGGGATCGAGCCTCAGGAGTCCACCCGGATATTCTCGAGCATCTCCCCCCAAAAAAACCGGAGTCTGCCTACTGTATTGCTTTGTGCTCTCACCTCTGATTTCACTGGGGGCTGTCCCCCACCACCATCTCGCTCTCTCTGTCAAAGAGTTAACTTACAGCTCCAATTCATAAAGTTCCTTGTCATTCTTCCCTTTAACTTCCAGCTGAGTCTCCATCTGGAGCGCGGAACCCACCACGCTTACTAATTATGCCTGGGCTGCTAAGACCCACTCGAGAAGGTGTCTAGGGTGAGGCACCTTTCGCTATTCGAGAGGGCGCCTGCGGCCTACGTAAGTGGTGCAAACTTCTTGTCTTGAAGTTTGATTGGTCTTCCGCGTAAACCAAGCTACTCAGTCTCTTTTCTCCACCGAATTTTCCTACTGAGCTCTCCTCATACTATTATTCTTGACATCTCTGATTAGCATATAAATAGTCGCCTAGGCCATCTCTCCTTCGAATACCCTGGATCAGTTGGGGCTGGTCCCCGGCAGGTGGCGACCGAACAGGGACCTCAGGAGGCAATACTCAAAGAGCTGAGCAGACACGAACCACGCAATCAGCAGGCAATAAGCATGGAGCTCAGCAGTGACGAATCATGCTGCTCAACTGGCAATAATCAAGCACGTGACCAGGCAGGAATCACGCAGCTCAGCTGGCAATTGTCAAGCAGATGAGCCGACAGGAATCACGCAGCTCAGCTGGCAATTGTCATGCAGATGAGCCGGCAGGAATCACGCAGCTCAGCAGGCCCTGATCACGTGACTCTGCAGGCACTGATCACGTGGCTGATCAAGTCCAGATCACGTGACTGAGCATGCACTGATCACGTGGCTATCATGCACTGATGACGTGACTGCGCATGCACTGATGACGTGGCTGATCGGGCACTGATCACATGGCTCATCATGCACTGATCACGTGTTTATCAGGCAATGATCAGTGACTGACAGGCGCTGATCATGGGACTGTGCACGCACTGATCACGTGGCTATCATGCACTGATCACGTGACTGCGCATGCACTGATGACGTGGCTGTTCGGGCACTGATCACGTGTTTATCAGGCAGTGATCAGTGACTGACAGGCGCTGATCAGGGGACTGTGCACGCACTGATCAGGTGGCTGATCAGGAACTGACCACCTGACCGCGCATGCAGTGATCACGTGGCTGGTCGTTCACTGATCACGTGTTTATCATACGGTGATCACGTGACTGAGAGGCGCTGATCACGTGACTGTGCCGTCAGTGATCACGTGGCTGAGCAGGCACTGATATCGTGACTGAGCATGCACTGATCATGTGCCGGGAGCCGGGGAGGCATTCCACTCTGGACAAAGGTCATGAGGAAGGAGGCTCGGCATACGCAAATGCGGGATCGAGCCTCAGGAGTCCACCCGGATATTCTCGAGCATCTCCCCCCAAAAAAACCGGAGTCTGCCTACTGTATTGCTTTGTGCTCTCACCTCTGATTTCACTGGGGGCTGTCCCCCACCACCATCTCGCTCTCTCTGTCAAAGAGTTAACTTACAGCTCCAATTCATAAAGTTCCTTGTCATTCTTCCCTTTAACTTCCAGCTGAGTCTCCATCTGGAGCGCGGAACCCACCACGCTTACTAATTATGCCTGGGCTGCTAAGACCCACTCGAGAAGGTGTCTAGGGTGAGGCACCTTTCGCTATTCGAGAGGGCGCCTGCGGCCTACGTAAGTGGTGCAAACTTCTTGTCTTGAAGTTTGATTGGTCTTCCGCGTAAACCAAGCTACTCAGTCTCTTTTCTCCACCGAATTTTCCTACTGAGCTCTCCTCATACTATTATTCTTGACATCTCTGATTAGCATATAAATAGTCGCCTAGGCCATCTCTCCTTCGAATACCCTGGATCAGTTGGGGCTGGTCCCCGGCAGGTGGCGACCGAACAGGGACCTCAGGAGGCAATACTCAAAGAGCTGAGCAGACACGAACCACGCAATCAGCAGGCAATAAGCATGGAGCTCAGCAGTGACGAATCATGCTGCTCAACTGGCAATAATCAAGCACGTGACCAGGCAGGAATCACGCAGCTCAGCTGGCAATTGTCAAGCAGATGAGCCGACAGGAATCACGCAGCTCAGCTGGCAATTGTCATGCAGATGAGCCGGCAGGAATCACGCAGCTCAGCAGGCCCTGATCACGTGACTCTGCAGGCACTGATCACGTGGCTGATCAAGTCCAGATCACGTGACTGAGCATGCACTGATCACGTGGCTATCATGCACTGATGACGTGACTGCGCATGCACTGATGACGTGGCTGATCGGGCACTGATCACATGGCTCATCATGCACTGATCACGTGTTTATCAGGCAATGATCAGTGACTGACAGGCGCTGATCATGGGACTGTGCACGCACTGATCACGTGGCTATCATGCACTGATCACGTGACTGCGCATGCACTGATGACGTGGCTGTTCGGGCACTGATCACGTGTTTATCAGGCAGTGATCAGTGACTGACAGGCGCTGATCAGGGGACTGTGCACGCACTGATCAGGTGGCTGATCAGGAACTGACCACCTGACCGCGCATGCAGTGATCACGTGGCTGGTCGTTCACTGATCACGTGTTTATCATACGGTGATCACGTGACTGAGAGGCGCTGATCACGTGACTGTGCCGTCAGTGATCACGTGGCTGAGCAGGCACTGATATCGTGACTGAGCATGCACTGATCATGTGCCGGGAGCCGGGGAGGCATTCCACTCTGGACAAAGGTCATGAGGAAGGAGGCTCGGCATACGCAAATGCGGGATCGAGCCTCAGGAGTCCACCCGGATATTCTCGAGCATCTCCCCCCAAAAAAACCGGAGTCTGCCTACTGTATTGCTTTGTGCTCTCACCTCTGATTTCACTGGGGGCTGTCCCCCACCACCATCTCGCTCTCTCTGTCAAAGAGTTAACTTACAGCTCCAATTCATAAAGTTCCTTGTCATTCTTCCCTTTAACTTCCAGCTGAGTCTCCATCTGGAGCGCGGAACCCACCACGCTTACTAATTATGCCTGGGCTGCTAAGACCCACTCGAGAAGGTGTCTAGGGTGAGGCACCTTTCGCTATTCGAGAGGGCGCCTGCGGCCTACGTAAGTGGTGCAAACTTCTTGTCTTGAAGTTTGATTGGTCTTCCGCGTAAACCAAGCTACTCAGTCTCTTTTCTCCACCGAATTTTCCTACTGAGCTCTCCTCATACTATTATTCTTGACATCTCTGATTAGCATATAAATAGTCGCCTAGGCCATCTCTCCTTCGAATACCCTGGATCAGTTGGGGCTGGTCCCCGGCAGGTGGCGACCGAACAGGGACCTCAGGAGGCAATACTCAAAGAGCTGAGCAGACACGAACCACGCAATCAGCAGGCAATAAGCATGGAGCTCAGCAGTGACGAATCATGCTGCTCAACTGGCAATAATCAAGCACGTGACCAGGCAGGAATCACGCAGCTCAGCTGGCAATTGTCAAGCAGATGAGCCGACAGGAATCACGCAGCTCAGCTGGCAATTGTCATGCAGATGAGCCGGCAGGAATCACGCAGCTCAGCAGGCCCTGATCACGTGACTCTGCAGGCACTGATCACGTGGCTGATCAAGTCCAGATCACGTGACTGAGCATGCACTGATCACGTGGCTATCATGCACTGATGACGTGACTGCGCATGCACTGATGACGTGGCTGATCGGGCACTGATCACATGGCTCATCATGCACTGATCACGTGTTTATCAGGCAATGATCAGTGACTGACAGGCGCTGATCATGGGACTGTGCACGCACTGATCACGTGGCTATCATGCACTGATCACGTGACTGCGCATGCACTGATGACGTGGCTGTTCGGGCACTGATCACGTGTTTATCAGGCAGTGATCAGTGACTGACAGGCGCTGATCAGGGGACTGTGCACGCACTGATCAGGTGGCTGATCAGGAACTGACCACCTGACCGCGCATGCAGTGATCACGTGGCTGGTCGTTCACTGATCACGTGTTTATCATACGGTGATCACGTGACTGAGAGGCGCTGATCACGTGACTGTGCCGTCAGTGATCACGTGGCTGAGCAGGCACTGATATCGTGACTGAGCATGCACTGATCATGTGCCGGGAGCCGGGGAGGCATTCCACTCTGGACAAAGGTCATGAGGAAGGAGGCTCGGCATACGCAAATGCGGGATCGAGCCTCAGGAGTCCACCCGGATATTCTCGAGCATCTCCCCCCAAAAAAACCGGAGTCTGCCTACTGTATTGCTTTGTGCTCTCACCTCTGATTTCACTGGGGGCTGTCCCCCACCACCATCTCGCTCTCTCTGTCAAAGAGTTAACTTACAGCTCCAATTCATAAAGTTCCTTGTCATTCTTCCCTTTAACTTCCAGCTGAGTCTCCATCTGGAGCGCGGAACCCACCACGCTTACTAATTATGCCTGGGCTGCTAAGACCCACTCGAGAAGGTGTCTAGGGTGAGGCACCTTTCGCTATTCGAGAGGGCGCCTGCGGCCTACGTAAGTGGTGCAAACTTCTTGTCTTGAAGTTTGATTGGTCTTCCGCGTAAACCAAGCTACTCAGTCTCTTTTCTCCACCGAATTTTCCTACTGAGCTCTCCTCATACTATTATTCTTGACATCTCTGATTAGCATATAAATAGTCGCCTAGGCCATCTCTCCTTCGAATACCCTGGATCAGTTGGGGCTGGTCCCCGGCAGGTGGCGACCGAACAGGGACCTCAGGAGGCAATACTCAAAGAGCTGAGCAGACACGAACCACGCAATCAGCAGGCAATAAGCATGGAGCTCAGCAGTGACGAATCATGCTGCTCAACTGGCAATAATCAAGCACGTGACCAGGCAGGAATCACGCAGCTCAGCTGGCAATTGTCAAGCAGATGAGCCGACAGGAATCACGCAGCTCAGCTGGCAATTGTCATGCAGATGAGCCGGCAGGAATCACGCAGCTCAGCAGGCCCTGATCACGTGACTCTGCAGGCACTGATCACGTGGCTGATCAAGTCCAGATCACGTGACTGAGCATGCACTGATCACGTGGCTATCATGCACTGATGACGTGACTGCGCATGCACTGATGACGTGGCTGATCGGGCACTGATCACATGGCTCATCATGCACTGATCACGTGTTTATCAGGCAATGATCAGTGACTGACAGGCGCTGATCATGGGACTGTGCACGCACTGATCACGTGGCTATCATGCACTGATCACGTGACTGCGCATGCACTGATGACGTGGCTGTTCGGGCACTGATCACGTGTTTATCAGGCAGTGATCAGTGACTGACAGGCGCTGATCAGGGGACTGTGCACGCACTGATCAGGTGGCTGATCAGGAACTGACCACCTGACCGCGCATGCAGTGATCACGTGGCTGGTCGTTCACTGATCACGTGTTTATCATACGGTGATCACGTGACTGAGAGGCGCTGATCACGTGACTGTGCCGTCAGTGATCACGTGGCTGAGCAGGCACTGATATCGTGACTGAGCATGCACTGATCATGTGCCGGGAGCCGGGGAGGCATTCCACTCTGGACAAAGGTCATGAGGAAGGAGGCTCGGCATACGCAAATGCGGGATCGAGCCTCAGGAGTCCACCCGGATATTCTCGAGCATCTCCCCCCAAAAAAACCGGAGTCTGCCTACTGTATTGCTTTGTGCTCTCACCTCTGATTTCACTGGGGGCTGTCCCCCACCACCATCTCGCTCTCTCTGTCAAAGAGTTAACTTACAGCTCCAATTCATAAAGTTCCTTGTCATTCTTCCCTTTAACTTCCAGCTGAGTCTCCATCTGGAGCGCGGAACCCACCACGCTTACTAATTATGCCTGGGCTGCTAAGACCCACTCGAGAAGGTGTCTAGGGTGAGGCACCTTTCGCTATTCGAGAGGGCGCCTGCGGCCTACGTAAGTGGTGCAAACTTCTTGTCTTGAAGTTTGATTGGTCTTCCGCGTAAACCAAGCTACTCAGTCTCTTTTCTCCACCGAATTTTCCTACTGAGCTCTCCTCATACTATTATTCTTGACATCTCTGATTAGCATATAAATAGTCGCCTAGGCCATCTCTCCTTCGAATACCCTGGATCAGTTGGGGCTGGTCCCCGGCAGGTGGCGACCGAACAGGGACCTCAGGAGGCAATACTCAAAGAGCTGAGCAGACACGAACCACGCAATCAGCAGGCAATAAGCATGGAGCTCAGCAGTGACGAATCATGCTGCTCAACTGGCAATAATCAAGCACGTGACCAGGCAGGAATCACGCAGCTCAGCTGGCAATTGTCAAGCAGATGAGCCGACAGGAATCACGCAGCTCAGCTGGCAATTGTCATGCAGATGAGCCGGCAGGAATCACGCAGCTCAGCAGGCCCTGATCACGTGACTCTGCAGGCACTGATCACGTGGCTGATCAAGTCCAGATCACGTGACTGAGCATGCACTGATCACGTGGCTATCATGCACTGATGACGTGACTGCGCATGCACTGATGACGTGGCTGATCGGGCACTGATCACATGGCTCATCATGCACTGATCACGTGTTTATCAGGCAATGATCAGTGACTGACAGGCGCTGATCATGGGACTGTGCACGCACTGATCACGTGGCTATCATGCACTGATCACGTGACTGCGCATGCACTGATGACGTGGCTGTTCGGGCACTGATCACGTGTTTATCAGGCAGTGATCAGTGACTGACAGGCGCTGATCAGGGGACTGTGCACGCACTGATCAGGTGGCTGATCAGGAACTGACCACCTGACCGCGCATGCAGTGATCACGTGGCTGGTCGTTCACTGATCACGTGTTTATCATACGGTGATCACGTGACTGAGAGGCGCTGATCACGTGACTGTGCCGTCAGTGATCACGTGGCTGAGCAGGCACTGATATCGTGACTGAGCATGCACTGATCATGTGCCGGGAGCCGGGGAGGCATTCCACTCTGGACAAAGGTCATGAGGAAGGAGGCTCGGCATACGCAAATGCGGGATCGAGCCTCAGGAGTCCACCCGGATATTCTCGAGCATCTCCCCCCAAAAAAACCGGAGTCTGCCTACTGTATTGCTTTGTGCTCTCACCTCTGATTTCACTGGGGGCTGTCCCCCACCACCATCTCGCTCTCTCTGTCAAAGAGTTAACTTACAGCTCCAATTCATAAAGTTCCTTGTCATTCTTCCCTTTAACTTCCAGCTGAGTCTCCATCTGGAGCGCGGAACCCACCACGCTTACTAATTATGCCTGGGCTGCTAAGACCCACTCGAGAAGGTGTCTAGGGTGAGGCACCTTTCGCTATTCGAGAGGGCGCCTGCGGCCTACGTAAGTGGTGCAAACTTCTTGTCTTGAAGTTTGATTGGTCTTCCGCGTAAACCAAGCTACTCAGTCTCTTTTCTCCACCGAATTTTCCTACTGAGCTCTCCTCATACTATTATTCTTGACATCTCTGATTAGCATATAAATAGTCGCCTAGGCCATCTCTCCTTCGAATACCCTGGATCAGTTGGGGCTGGTCCCCGGCAGGTGGCGACCGAACAGGGACCTCAGGAGGCAATACTCAAAGAGCTGAGCAGACACGAACCACGCAATCAGCAGGCAATAAGCATGGAGCTCAGCAGTGACGAATCATGCTGCTCAACTGGCAATAATCAAGCACGTGACCAGGCAGGAATCACGCAGCTCAGCTGGCAATTGTCAAGCAGATGAGCCGACAGGAATCACGCAGCTCAGCTGGCAATTGTCATGCAGATGAGCCGGCAGGAATCACGCAGCTCAGCAGGCCCTGATCACGTGACTCTGCAGGCACTGATCACGTGGCTGATCAAGTCCAGATCACGTGACTGAGCATGCACTGATCACGTGGCTATCATGCACTGATGACGTGACTGCGCATGCACTGATGACGTGGCTGATCGGGCACTGATCACATGGCTCATCATGCACTGATCACGTGTTTATCAGGCAATGATCAGTGACTGACAGGCGCTGATCATGGGACTGTGCACGCACTGATCACGTGGCTATCATGCACTGATCACGTGACTGCGCATGCACTGATGACGTGGCTGTTCGGGCACTGATCACGTGTTTATCAGGCAGTGATCAGTGACTGACAGGCGCTGATCAGGGGACTGTGCACGCACTGATCAGGTGGCTGATCAGGAACTGACCACCTGACCGCGCATGCAGTGATCACGTGGCTGGTCGTTCACTGATCACGTGTTTATCATACGGTGATCACGTGACTGAGAGGCGCTGATCACGTGACTGTGCCGTCAGTGATCACGTGGCTGAGCAGGCACTGATATCGTGACTGAGCATGCACTGATCATGTGCCGGGAGCCGGGGAGGCATTCCACTCTGGACAAAGGTCATGAGGAAGGAGGCTCGGCATACGCAAATGCGGGATCGAGCCTCAGGAGTCCACCCGGATATTCTCGAGCATCTCCCCCCAAAAAAACCGGAGTCTGCCTACTGTATTGCTTTGTGCTCTCACCTCTGATTTCACTGGGGGCTGTCCCCCACCACCATCTCGCTCTCTCTGTCAAAGAGTTAACTTACAGCTCCAATTCATAAAGTTCCTTGTCATTCTTCCCTTTAACTTCCAGCTGAGTCTCCATCTGGAGCGCGGAACCCACCACGCTTACTAATTATGCCTGGGCTGCTAAGACCCACTCGAGAAGGTGTCTAGGGTGAGGCACCTTTCGCTATTCGAGAGGGCGCCTGCGGCCTACGTAAGTGGTGCAAACTTCTTGTCTTGAAGTTTGATTGGTCTTCCGCGTAAACCAAGCTACTCAGTCTCTTTTCTCCACCGAATTTTCCTACTGAGCTCTCCTCATACTATTATTCTTGACATCTCTGATTAGCATATAAATAGTCGCCTAGGCCATCTCTCCTTCGAATACCCTGGATCAGTTGGGGCTGGTCCCCGGCAGGTGGCGACCGAACAGGGACCTCAGGAGGCAATACTCAAAGAGCTGAGCAGACACGAACCACGCAATCAGCAGGCAATAAGCATGGAGCTCAGCAGTGACGAATCATGCTGCTCAACTGGCAATAATCAAGCACGTGACCAGGCAGGAATCACGCAGCTCAGCTGGCAATTGTCAAGCAGATGAGCCGACAGGAATCACGCAGCTCAGCTGGCAATTGTCATGCAGATGAGCCGGCAGGAATCACGCAGCTCAGCAGGCCCTGATCACGTGACTCTGCAGGCACTGATCACGTGGCTGATCAAGTCCAGATCACGTGACTGAGCATGCACTGATCACGTGGCTATCATGCACTGATGACGTGACTGCGCATGCACTGATGACGTGGCTGATCGGGCACTGATCACATGGCTCATCATGCACTGATCACGTGTTTATCAGGCAATGATCAGTGACTGACAGGCGCTGATCATGGGACTGTGCACGCACTGATCACGTGGCTATCATGCACTGATCACGTGACTGCGCATGCACTGATGACGTGGCTGTTCGGGCACTGATCACGTGTTTATCAGGCAGTGATCAGTGACTGACAGGCGCTGATCAGGGGACTGTGCACGCACTGATCAGGTGGCTGATCAGGAACTGACCACCTGACCGCGCATGCAGTGATCACGTGGCTGGTCGTTCACTGATCACGTGTTTATCATACGGTGATCACGTGACTGAGAGGCGCTGATCACGTGACTGTGCCGTCAGTGATCACGTGGCTGAGCAGGCACTGATATCGTGACTGAGCATGCACTGATCATGTGCCGGGAGCCGGGGAGGCATTCCACTCTGGACAAAGGTCATGAGGAAGGAGGCTCGGCATACGCAAATGCGGGATCGAGCCTCAGGAGTCCACCCGGATATTCTCGAGCATCTCCCCCCAAAAAAACCGGAGTCTGCCTACTGTATTGCTTTGTGCTCTCACCTCTGATTTCACTGGGGGCTGTCCCCCACCACCATCTCGCTCTCTCTGTCAAAGAGTTAACTTACAGCTCCAATTCATAAAGTTCCTTGTCATTCTTCCCTTTAACTTCCAGCTGAGTCTCCATCTGGAGCGCGGAACCCACCACGCTTACTAATTATGCCTGGGCTGCTAAGACCCACTCGAGAAGGTGTCTAGGGTGAGGCACCTTTCGCTATTCGAGAGGGCGCCTGCGGCCTACGTAAGTGGTGCAAACTTCTTGTCTTGAAGTTTGATTGGTCTTCCGCGTAAACCAAGCTACTCAGTCTCTTTTCTCCACCGAATTTTCCTACTGAGCTCTCCTCATACTATTATTCTTGACATCTCTGATTAGCATATAAATAGTCGCCTAGGCCATCTCTCCTTCGAATACCCTGGATCAGTTGGGGCTGGTCCCCGGCAGGTGGCGACCGAACAGGGACCTCAGGAGGCAATACTCAAAGAGCTGAGCAGACACGAACCACGCAATCAGCAGGCAATAAGCATGGAGCTCAGCAGTGACGAATCATGCTGCTCAACTGGCAATAATCAAGCACGTGACCAGGCAGGAATCACGCAGCTCAGCTGGCAATTGTCAAGCAGATGAGCCGACAGGAATCACGCAGCTCAGCTGGCAATTGTCATGCAGATGAGCCGGCAGGAATCACGCAGCTCAGCAGGCCCTGATCACGTGACTCTGCAGGCACTGATCACGTGGCTGATCAAGTCCAGATCACGTGACTGAGCATGCACTGATCACGTGGCTATCATGCACTGATGACGTGACTGCGCATGCACTGATGACGTGGCTGATCGGGCACTGATCACATGGCTCATCATGCACTGATCACGTGTTTATCAGGCAATGATCAGTGACTGACAGGCGCTGATCATGGGACTGTGCACGCACTGATCACGTGGCTATCATGCACTGATCACGTGACTGCGCATGCACTGATGACGTGGCTGTTCGGGCACTGATCACGTGTTTATCAGGCAGTGATCAGTGACTGACAGGCGCTGATCAGGGGACTGTGCACGCACTGATCAGGTGGCTGATCAGGAACTGACCACCTGACCGCGCATGCAGTGATCACGTGGCTGGTCGTTCACTGATCACGTGTTTATCATACGGTGATCACGTGACTGAGAGGCGCTGATCACGTGACTGTGCCGTCAGTGATCACGTGGCTGAGCAGGCACTGATATCGTGACTGAGCATGCACTGATCATGTGCCGGGAGCCGGGGAGGCATTCCACTCTGGACAAAGGTCATGAGGAAGGAGGCTCGGCATACGCAAATGCGGGATCGAGCCTCAGGAGTCCACCCGGATATTCTCGAGCATCTCCCCCCAAAAAAACCGGAGTCTGCCTACTGTATTGCTTTGTGCTCTCACCTCTGATTTCACTGGGGGCTGTCCCCCACCACCATCTCGCTCTCTCTGTCAAAGAGTTAACTTACAGCTCCAATTCATAAAGTTCCTTGTCATTCTTCCCTTTAACTTCCAGCTGAGTCTCCATCTGGAGCGCGGAACCCACCACGCTTACTAATTATGCCTGGGCTGCTAAGACCCACTCGAGAAGGTGTCTAGGGTGAGGCACCTTTCGCTATTCGAGAGGGCGCCTGCGGCCTACGTAAGTGGTGCAAACTTCTTGTCTTGAAGTTTGATTGGTCTTCCGCGTAAACCAAGCTACTCAGTCTCTTTTCTCCACCGAATTTTCCTACTGAGCTCTCCTCATACTATTATTCTTGACATCTCTGATTAGCATATAAATAGTCGCCTAGGCCATCTCTCCTTCGAATACCCTGGATCAGTTGGGGCTGGTCCCCGGCAGGTGGCGACCGAACAGGGACCTCAGGAGGCAATACTCAAAGAGCTGAGCAGACACGAACCACGCAATCAGCAGGCAATAAGCATGGAGCTCAGCAGTGACGAATCATGCTGCTCAACTGGCAATAATCAAGCACGTGACCAGGCAGGAATCACGCAGCTCAGCTGGCAATTGTCAAGCAGATGAGCCGACAGGAATCACGCAGCTCAGCTGGCAATTGTCATGCAGATGAGCCGGCAGGAATCACGCAGCTCAGCAGGCCCTGATCACGTGACTCTGCAGGCACTGATCACGTGGCTGATCAAGTCCAGATCACGTGACTGAGCATGCACTGATCACGTGGCTATCATGCACTGATGACGTGACTGCGCATGCACTGATGACGTGGCTGATCGGGCACTGATCACATGGCTCATCATGCACTGATCACGTGTTTATCAGGCAATGATCAGTGACTGACAGGCGCTGATCATGGGACTGTGCACGCACTGATCACGTGGCTATCATGCACTGATCACGTGACTGCGCATGCACTGATGACGTGGCTGTTCGGGCACTGATCACGTGTTTATCAGGCAGTGATCAGTGACTGACAGGCGCTGATCAGGGGACTGTGCACGCACTGATCAGGTGGCTGATCAGGAACTGACCACCTGACCGCGCATGCAGTGATCACGTGGCTGGTCGTTCACTGATCACGTGTTTATCATACGGTGATCACGTGACTGAGAGGCGCTGATCACGTGACTGTGCCGTCAGTGATCACGTGGCTGAGCAGGCACTGATATCGTGACTGAGCATGCACTGATCATGTGCCGGGAGCCGGGGAGGCATTCCACTCTGGACAAAGGTCATGAGGAAGGAGGCTCGGCATACGCAAATGCGGGATCGAGCCTCAGGAGTCCACCCGGATATTCTCGAGCATCTCCCCCCAAAAAAACCGGAGTCTGCCTACTGTATTGCTTTGTGCTCTCACCTCTGATTTCACTGGGGGCTGTCCCCCACCACCATCTCGCTCTCTCTGTCAAAGAGTTAACTTACAGCTCCAATTCATAAAGTTCCTTGTCATTCTTCCCTTTAACTTCCAGCTGAGTCTCCATCTGGAGCGCGGAACCCACCACGCTTACTAATTATGCCTGGGCTGCTAAGACCCACTCGAGAAGGTGTCTAGGGTGAGGCACCTTTCGCTATTCGAGAGGGCGCCTGCGGCCTACGTAAGTGGTGCAAACTTCTTGTCTTGAAGTTTGATTGGTCTTCCGCGTAAACCAAGCTACTCAGTCTCTTTTCTCCACCGAATTTTCCTACTGAGCTCTCCTCATACTATTATTCTTGACATCTCTGATTAGCATATAAATAGTCGCCTAGGCCATCTCTCCTTCGAATACCCTGGATCAGTTGGGGCTGGTCCCCGGCAGGTGGCGACCGAACAGGGACCTCAGGAGGCAATACTCAAAGAGCTGAGCAGACACGAACCACGCAATCAGCAGGCAATAAGCATGGAGCTCAGCAGTGACGAATCATGCTGCTCAACTGGCAATAATCAAGCACGTGACCAGGCAGGAATCACGCAGCTCAGCTGGCAATTGTCAAGCAGATGAGCCGACAGGAATCACGCAGCTCAGCTGGCAATTGTCATGCAGATGAGCCGGCAGGAATCACGCAGCTCAGCAGGCCCTGATCACGTGACTCTGCAGGCACTGATCACGTGGCTGATCAAGTCCAGATCACGTGACTGAGCATGCACTGATCACGTGGCTATCATGCACTGATGACGTGACTGCGCATGCACTGATGACGTGGCTGATCGGGCACTGATCACATGGCTCATCATGCACTGATCACGTGTTTATCAGGCAATGATCAGTGACTGACAGGCGCTGATCATGGGACTGTGCACGCACTGATCACGTGGCTATCATGCACTGATCACGTGACTGCGCATGCACTGATGACGTGGCTGTTCGGGCACTGATCACGTGTTTATCAGGCAGTGATCAGTGACTGACAGGCGCTGATCAGGGGACTGTGCACGCACTGATCAGGTGGCTGATCAGGAACTGACCACCTGACCGCGCATGCAGTGATCACGTGGCTGGTCGTTCACTGATCACGTGTTTATCATACGGTGATCACGTGACTGAGAGGCGCTGATCACGTGACTGTGCCGTCAGTGATCACGTGGCTGAGCAGGCACTGATATCGTGACTGAGCATGCACTGATCATGTGCCGGGAGCCGGGGAGGCATTCCACTCTGGACAAAGGTCATGAGGAAGGAGGCTCGGCATACGCAAATGCGGGATCGAGCCTCAGGAGTCCACCCGGATATTCTCGAGCATCTCCCCCCAAAAAAACCGGAGTCTGCCTACTGTATTGCTTTGTGCTCTCACCTCTGATTTCACTGGGGGCTGTCCCCCACCACCATCTCGCTCTCTCTGTCAAAGAGTTAACTTACAGCTCCAATTCATAAAGTTCCTTGTCATTCTTCCCTTTAACTTCCAGCTGAGTCTCCATCTGGAGCGCGGAACCCACCACGCTTACTAATTATGCCTGGGCTGCTAAGACCCACTCGAGAAGGTGTCTAGGGTGAGGCACCTTTCGCTATTCGAGAGGGCGCCTGCGGCCTACGTAAGTGGTGCAAACTTCTTGTCTTGAAGTTTGATTGGTCTTCCGCGTAAACCAAGCTACTCAGTCTCTTTTCTCCACCGAATTTTCCTACTGAGCTCTCCTCATACTATTATTCTTGACATCTCTGATTAGCATATAAATAGTCGCCTAGGCCATCTCTCCTTCGAATACCCTGGATCAGTTGGGGCTGGTCCCCGGCAGGTGGCGACCGAACAGGGACCTCAGGAGGCAATACTCAAAGAGCTGAGCAGACACGAACCACGCAATCAGCAGGCAATAAGCATGGAGCTCAGCAGTGACGAATCATGCTGCTCAACTGGCAATAATCAAGCACGTGACCAGGCAGGAATCACGCAGCTCAGCTGGCAATTGTCAAGCAGATGAGCCGACAGGAATCACGCAGCTCAGCTGGCAATTGTCATGCAGATGAGCCGGCAGGAATCACGCAGCTCAGCAGGCCCTGATCACGTGACTCTGCAGGCACTGATCACGTGGCTGATCAAGTCCAGATCACGTGACTGAGCATGCACTGATCACGTGGCTATCATGCACTGATGACGTGACTGCGCATGCACTGATGACGTGGCTGATCGGGCACTGATCACATGGCTCATCATGCACTGATCACGTGTTTATCAGGCAATGATCAGTGACTGACAGGCGCTGATCATGGGACTGTGCACGCACTGATCACGTGGCTATCATGCACTGATCACGTGACTGCGCATGCACTGATGACGTGGCTGTTCGGGCACTGATCACGTGTTTATCAGGCAGTGATCAGTGACTGACAGGCGCTGATCAGGGGACTGTGCACGCACTGATCAGGTGGCTGATCAGGAACTGACCACCTGACCGCGCATGCAGTGATCACGTGGCTGGTCGTTCACTGATCACGTGTTTATCATACGGTGATCACGTGACTGAGAGGCGCTGATCACGTGACTGTGCCGTCAGTGATCACGTGGCTGAGCAGGCACTGATATCGTGACTGAGCATGCACTGATCATGTGCCGGGAGCCGGGGAGGCATTCCACTCTGGACAAAGGTCATGAGGAAGGAGGCTCGGCATACGCAAATGCGGGATCGAGCCTCAGGAGTCCACCCGGATATTCTCGAGCATCTCCCCCCAAAAAAACCGGAGTCTGCCTACTGTATTGCTTTGTGCTCTCACCTCTGATTTCACTGGGGGCTGTCCCCCACCACCATCTCGCTCTCTCTGTCAAAGAGTTAACTTACAGCTCCAATTCATAAAGTTCCTTGTCATTCTTCCCTTTAACTTCCAGCTGAGTCTCCATCTGGAGCGCGGAACCCACCACGCTTACTAATTATGCCTGGGCTGCTAAGACCCACTCGAGAAGGTGTCTAGGGTGAGGCACCTTTCGCTATTCGAGAGGGCGCCTGCGGCCTACGTAAGTGGTGCAAACTTCTTGTCTTGAAGTTTGATTGGTCTTCCGCGTAAACCAAGCTACTCAGTCTCTTTTCTCCACCGAATTTTCCTACTGAGCTCTCCTCATACTATTATTCTTGACATCTCTGATTAGCATATAAATAGTCGCCTAGGCCATCTCTCCTTCGAATACCCTGGATCAGTTGGGGCTGGTCCCCGGCAGGTGGCGACCGAACAGGGACCTCAGGAGGCAATACTCAAAGAGCTGAGCAGACACGAACCACGCAATCAGCAGGCAATAAGCATGGAGCTCAGCAGTGACGAATCATGCTGCTCAACTGGCAATAATCAAGCACGTGACCAGGCAGGAATCACGCAGCTCAGCTGGCAATTGTCAAGCAGATGAGCCGACAGGAATCACGCAGCTCAGCTGGCAATTGTCATGCAGATGAGCCGGCAGGAATCACGCAGCTCAGCAGGCCCTGATCACGTGACTCTGCAGGCACTGATCACGTGGCTGATCAAGTCCAGATCACGTGACTGAGCATGCACTGATCACGTGGCTATCATGCACTGATGACGTGACTGCGCATGCACTGATGACGTGGCTGATCGGGCACTGATCACATGGCTCATCATGCACTGATCACGTGTTTATCAGGCAATGATCAGTGACTGACAGGCGCTGATCATGGGACTGTGCACGCACTGATCACGTGGCTATCATGCACTGATCACGTGACTGCGCATGCACTGATGACGTGGCTGTTCGGGCACTGATCACGTGTTTATCAGGCAGTGATCAGTGACTGACAGGCGCTGATCAGGGGACTGTGCACGCACTGATCAGGTGGCTGATCAGGAACTGACCACCTGACCGCGCATGCAGTGATCACGTGGCTGGTCGTTCACTGATCACGTGTTTATCATACGGTGATCACGTGACTGAGAGGCGCTGATCACGTGACTGTGCCGTCAGTGATCACGTGGCTGAGCAGGCACTGATATCGTGACTGAGCATGCACTGATCATGTGCCGGGAGCCGGGGAGGCATTCCACTCTGGACAAAGGTCATGAGGAAGGAGGCTCGGCATACGCAAATGCGGGATCGAGCCTCAGGAGTCCACCCGGATATTCTCGAGCATCTCCCCCCAAAAAAACCGGAGTCTGCCTACTGTATTGCTTTGTGCTCTCACCTCTGATTTCACTGGGGGCTGTCCCCCACCACCATCTCGCTCTCTCTGTCAAAGAGTTAACTTACAGCTCCAATTCATAAAGTTCCTTGTCATTCTTCCCTTTAACTTCCAGCTGAGTCTCCATCTGGAGCGCGGAACCCACCACGCTTACTAATTATGCCTGGGCTGCTAAGACCCACTCGAGAAGGTGTCTAGGGTGAGGCACCTTTCGCTATTCGAGAGGGCGCCTGCGGCCTACGTAAGTGGTGCAAACTTCTTGTCTTGAAGTTTGATTGGTCTTCCGCGTAAACCAAGCTACTCAGTCTCTTTTCTCCACCGAATTTTCCTACTGAGCTCTCCTCATACTATTATTCTTGACATCTCTGATTAGCATATAAATAGTCGCCTAGGCCATCTCTCCTTCGAATACCCTGGATCAGTTGGGGCTGGTCCCCGGCAGGTGGCGACCGAACAGGGACCTCAGGAGGCAATACTCAAAGAGCTGAGCAGACACGAACCACGCAATCAGCAGGCAATAAGCATGGAGCTCAGCAGTGACGAATCATGCTGCTCAACTGGCAATAATCAAGCACGTGACCAGGCAGGAATCACGCAGCTCAGCTGGCAATTGTCAAGCAGATGAGCCGACAGGAATCACGCAGCTCAGCTGGCAATTGTCATGCAGATGAGCCGGCAGGAATCACGCAGCTCAGCAGGCCCTGATCACGTGACTCTGCAGGCACTGATCACGTGGCTGATCAAGTCCAGATCACGTGACTGAGCATGCACTGATCACGTGGCTATCATGCACTGATGACGTGACTGCGCATGCACTGATGACGTGGCTGATCGGGCACTGATCACATGGCTCATCATGCACTGATCACGTGTTTATCAGGCAATGATCAGTGACTGACAGGCGCTGATCATGGGACTGTGCACGCACTGATCACGTGGCTATCATGCACTGATCACGTGACTGCGCATGCACTGATGACGTGGCTGTTCGGGCACTGATCACGTGTTTATCAGGCAGTGATCAGTGACTGACAGGCGCTGATCAGGGGACTGTGCACGCACTGATCAGGTGGCTGATCAGGAACTGACCACCTGACCGCGCATGCAGTGATCACGTGGCTGGTCGTTCACTGATCACGTGTTTATCATACGGTGATCACGTGACTGAGAGGCGCTGATCACGTGACTGTGCCGTCAGTGATCACGTGGCTGAGCAGGCACTGATATCGTGACTGAGCATGCACTGATCATGTGCCGGGAGCCGGGGAGGCATTCCACTCTGGACAAAGGTCATGAGGAAGGAGGCTCGGCATACGCAAATGCGGGATCGAGCCTCAGGAGTCCACCCGGATATTCTCGAGCATCTCCCCCAAAAAAACCGGAGTCTGCCTACTGTATTGCTTTGTGCTCTCACCTCTGATTTCACTGGGGGCTGTCCCCCACCACCATCTCGCTCTCTCTGTCAAAGAGTTAACTTACAGCTCCAATTCATAAAGTTCCTTGTCATTCTTCCCTTTAACTTCCAGCTGAGTCTCCATCTGGAGCGCGGAACCCACCACGCTTACTAATTATGCCTGGGCTGCTAAGACCCACTCGAGAAGGTGTCTAGGGTGAGGCACCTTTCGCTATTCGAGAGGGCGCCTGCGGCCTACGTAAGTGGTGCAAACTTCTTGTCTTGAAGTTTGATTGGTCTTCCGCGTAAACCAAGCTACTCAGTCTCTTTTCTCCACCGAATTTTCCTACTGAGCTCTCCTCATACTATTATTCTTGACATCTCTGATTAGCATATAAATAGTCGCCTAGGCCATCTCTCCTTCGAATACCCTGGATCAGTTGGGGCTGGTCCCCGGCAGGTGGCGACCGAACAGGGACCTCAGGAGGCAATACTCAAAGAGCTGAGCAGACACGAACCACGCAATCAGCAGGCAATAAGCATGGAGCTCAGCAGTGACGAATCATGCTGCTCAACTGGCAATAATCAAGCACGTGACCAGGCAGGAATCACGCAGCTCAGCTGGCAATTGTCAAGCAGATGAGCCGACAGGAATCACGCAGCTCAGCTGGCAATTGTCATGCAGATGAGCCGGCAGGAATCACGCAGCTCAGCAGGCCCTGATCACGTGACTCTGCAGGCACTGATCACGTGGCTGATCAAGTCCAGATCACGTGACTGAGCATGCACTGATCACGTGGCTATCATGCACTGATGACGTGACTGCGCATGCACTGATGACGTGGCTGATCGGGCACTGATCACATGGCTCATCATGCACTGATCACGTGTTTATCAGGCAATGATCAGTGACTGACAGGCGCTGATCATGGGACTGTGCACGCACTGATCACGTGGCTATCATGCACTGATCACGTGACTGCGCATGCACTGATGACGTGGCTGTTCGGGCACTGATCACGTGTTTATCAGGCAGTGATCAGTGACTGACAGGCGCTGATCAGGGGACTGTGCACGCACTGATCAGGTGGCTGATCAGGAACTGACCACCTGACCGCGCATGCAGTGATCACGTGGCTGGTCGTTCACTGATCACGTGTTTATCATACGGTGATCACGTGACTGAGAGGCGCTGATCACGTGACTGTGCCGTCAGTGATCACGTGGCTGAGCAGGCACTGATATCGTGACTGAGCATGCACTGATCATGTGCCGGGAGCCGGGGAGGCATTCCACTCTGGACAAAGGTCATGAGGAAGGAGGCTCGGCATACGCAAATGCGGGATCGAGCCTCAGGAGTCCACCCGGATATTCTCGAGCATCTCCCCCCAAAAAAACCGGAGTCTGCCTACTGTATTGCTTTGTGCTCTCACCTCTGATTTCACTGGGGGCTGTCCCCCACCACCATCTCGCTCTCTCTGTCAAAGAGTTAACTTACAGCTCCAATTCATAAAGTTCCTTGTCATTCTTCCCTTTAACTTCCAGCTGAGTCTCCATCTGGAGCGCGGAACCCACCACGCTTACTAATTATGCCTGGGCTGCTAAGACCCACTCGAGAAGGTGTCTAGGGTGAGGCACCTTTCGCTATTCGAGAGGGCGCCTGCGGCCTACGTAAGTGGTGCAAACTTCTTGTCTTGAAGTTTGATTGGTCTTCCGCGTAAACCAAGCTACTCAGTCTCTTTTCTCCACCGAATTTTCCTACTGAGCTCTCCTCATACTATTATTCTTGACATCTCTGATTAGCATATAAATAGTCGCCTAGGCCATCTCTCCTTCGAATACCCTGGATCAGTTGGGGCTGGTCCCCGGCAGGTGGCGACCGAACAGGGACCTCAGGAGGCAATACTCAAAGAGCTGAGCAGACACGAACCACGCAATCAGCAGGCAATAAGCATGGAGCTCAGCAGTGACGAATCATGCTGCTCAACTGGCAATAATCAAGCACGTGACCAGGCAGGAATCACGCAGCTCAGCTGGCAATTGTCAAGCAGATGAGCCGACAGGAATCACGCAGCTCAGCTGGCAATTGTCATGCAGATGAGCCGGCAGGAATCACGCAGCTCAGCAGGCCCTGATCACGTGACTCTGCAGGCACTGATCACGTGGCTGATCAAGTCCAGATCACGTGACTGAGCATGCACTGATCACGTGGCTATCATGCACTGATGACGTGACTGCGCATGCACTGATGACGTGGCTGATCGGGCACTGATCACATGGCTCATCATGCACTGATCACGTGTTTATCAGGCAATGATCAGTGACTGACAGGCGCTGATCATGGGACTGTGCACGCACTGATCACGTGGCTATCATGCACTGATCACGTGACTGCGCATGCACTGATGACGTGGCTGTTCGGGCACTGATCACGTGTTTATCAGGCAGTGATCAGTGACTGACAGGCGCTGATCAGGGGACTGTGCACGCACTGATCAGGTGGCTGATCAGGAACTGACCACCTGACCGCGCATGCAGTGATCACGTGGCTGGTCGTTCACTGATCACGTGTTTATCATACGGTGATCACGTGACTGAGAGGCGCTGATCACGTGACTGTGCCGTCAGTGATCACGTGGCTGAGCAGGCACTGATATCGTGACTGAGCATGCACTGATCATGTGCCGGGAGCCGGGGAGGCATTCCACTCTGGACAAAGGTCATGAGGAAGGAGGCTCGGCATACGCAAATGCGGGATCGAGCCTCAGGAGTCCACCCGGATATTCTCGAGCATCTCCCCCAAAAAAACCGGAGTCTGCCTACTGTATTGCTTTGTGCTCTCACCTCTGATTTCACTGGGGGCTGTCCCCCACCACCATCTCGCTCTCTCTGTCAAAGAGTTAACTTACAGCTCCAATTCATAAAGTTCCTTGTCATTCTTCCCTTTAACTTCCAGCTGAGTCTCCATCTGGAGCGCGGAACCCACCACGCTTACTAATTATGCCTGGGCTGCTAAGACCCACTCGAGAAGGTGTCTAGGGTGAGGCACCTTTCGCTATTCGAGAGGGCGCCTGCGGCCTACGTAAGTGGTGCAAACTTCTTGTCTTGAAGTTTGATTGGTCTTCCGCGTAAACCAAGCTACTCAGTCTCTTTTCTCCACCGAATTTTCCTACTGAGCTCTCCTCATACTATTATTCTTGACATCTCTGATTAGCATATAAATAGTCGCCTAGGCCATCTCTCCTTCGAATACCCTGGATCAGTTGGGGCTGGTCCCCGGCAGGTGGCGACCGAACAGGGACCTCAGGAGGCAATACTCAAAGAGCTGAGCAGACACGAACCACGCAATCAGCAGGCAATAAGCATGGAGCTCAGCAGTGACGAATCATGCTGCTCAACTGGCAATAATCAAGCACGTGACCAGGCAGGAATCACGCAGCTCAGCTGGCAATTGTCAAGCAGATGAGCCGACAGGAATCACGCAGCTCAGCTGGCAATTGTCATGCAGATGAGCCGGCAGGAATCACGCAGCTCAGCAGGCCCTGATCACGTGACTCTGCAGGCACTGATCACGTGGCTGATCAAGTCCAGATCACGTGACTGAGCATGCACTGATCACGTGGCTATCATGCACTGATCACGTGACTGCGCATGCACTGATGACGTGGCTGGGGCACTGATCACGTGTTTATCAGGCAGTGATCAGTGACTGACAGGCGCTGATCAGGGGACTGTGCACGCACTGATCAGGTGGCTGATCAGGAACTGACCACCTGACCGCGCATGCAGTGATCACGTGGCTGGTCGTTCACTGATCACGTGTTTATCATACGGTGATCACGTGACTGAGAGGCGCTGATCACGTGACTGTGCCGTCAGTGATCACGTGGCTGAGCAGGCACTGATATCGTGACTGAGCATGCACTGATCATGTGCCGGGAGCCGGGGAGGCATTCCACTCTGGACAAAGGTCATGAGGAAGGAGGCTCGGCATACGCAAATGCGGGATCGAGCCTCAGGAGTCCACCCGGATATTCTCGAGCATCTCCCCCCAAAAAAACCGGAGTCTGCCTACTGTATTGCTTTGTGCTCTCACCTCTGATTTCACTGGGGGCTGTCCCCCACCACCATCTCGCTCTCTCTGTCAAAGAGTTAACTTACAGCTCCAATTCATAAAGTTCCTTGTCATTCTTCCCTTTAACTTCCAGCTGAGTCTCCATCTGGAGCGCGGAACCCACCACGCTTACTAATTATGCCTGGGCTGCTAAGACCCACTCGAGAAGGTGTCTAGGGTGAGGCACCTTTCGCTATTCGAGAGGGCGCCTGCGGCCTACGTAAGTGGTGCAAACTTCTTGTCTTGAAGTTTGATTGGTCTTCCGCGTAAACCAAGCTACTCAGTCTCTTTTCTCCACCGAATTTTCCTACTGAGCTCTCCTCATACTATTATTCTTGACATCTCTGATTAGCATATAAATAGTCGCCTAGGCCATCTCTCCTTCGAATACCCTGGATCAGTTGGGGCTGGTCCCCGGCAGGTGGCGACCGAACAGGGACCTCAGGAGGCAATACTCAAAGAGCTGAGCAGACACGAACCACGCAATCAGCAGGCAATAAGCATGGAGCTCAGCAGTGACGAATCATGCTGCTCAACTGGCAATAATCAAGCACGTGACCAGGCAGGAATCACGCAGCTCAGCTGGCAATTGTCAAGCAGATGAGCCGACAGGAATCACGCAGCTCAGCTGGCAATTGTCATGCAGATGAGCCGGCAGGAATCACGCAGCTCAGCAGGCCCTGATCACGTGACTCTGCAGGCACTGATCACGTGGCTGATCAAGTCCAGATCACGTGACTGAGCATGCACTGATCACGTGGCTATCATGCACTGATGACGTGACTGCGCATGCACTGATGACGTGGCTGATCGGGCACTGATCACATGGCTCATCATGCACTGATCACGTGTTTATCAGGCAATGATCAGTGACTGACAGGCGCTGATCATGGGACTGTGCACGCACTGATCACGTGGCTATCATGCACTGATCACGTGACTGCGCATGCACTGATGACGTGGCTGTTCGGGCACTGATCACGTGTTTATCAGGCAGTGATCAGTGACTGACAGGCGCTGATCAGGGGACTGTGCACGCACTGATCAGGTGGCTGATCAGGAACTGACCACCTGACCGCGCATGCAGTGATCACGTGGCTGGTCGTTCACTGATCACGTGTTTATCATACGGTGATCACGTGACTGAGAGGCGCTGATCACGTGACTGTGCCGTCAGTGATCACGTGGCTGAGCAGGCACTGATATCGTGACTGAGCATGCACTGATCATGTGCCGGGAGCCGGGGAGGCATTCCACTCTGGACAAAGGTCATGAGGAAGGAGGCTCGGCATACGCAAATGCGGGATCGAGCCTCAGGAGTCCACCCGGATATTCTCGAGCATCTCCCCCCAAAAAAACCGGAGTCTGCCTACTGTATTGCTTTGTGCTCTCACCTCTGATTTCACTGGGGGCTGTCCCCCACCACCATCTCGCTCTCTCTGTCAAAGAGTTAACTTACAGCTCCAATTCATAAAGTTCCTTGTCATTCTTCCCTTTAACTTCCAGCTGAGTCTCCATCTGGAGCGCGGAACCCACCACGCTTACTAATTATGCCTGGGCTGCTAAGACCCACTCGAGAAGGTGTCTAGGGTGAGGCACCTTTCGCTATTCGAGAGGGCGCCTGCGGCCTACGTAAGTGGTGCAAACTTCTTGTCTTGAAGTTTGATTGGTCTTCCGCGTAAACCAAGCTACTCAGTCTCTTTTCTCCACCGAATTTTCCTACTGAGCTCTCCTCATACTATTATTCTTGACATCTCTGATTAGCATATAAATAGTCGCCTAGGCCATCTCTCCTTCGAATACCCTGGATCAGTTGGGGCTGGTCCCCGGCAGGTGGCGACCGAACAGGGACCTCAGGAGGCAATACTCAAAGAGCTGAGCAGACACGAACCACGCAATCAGCAGGCAATAAGCATGGAGCTCAGCAGTGACGAATCATGCTGCTCAACTGGCAATAATCAAGCACGTGACCAGGCAGGAATCACGCAGCTCAGCTGGCAATTGTCAAGCAGATGAGCCGACAGGAATCACGCAGCTCAGCTGGCAATTGTCATGCAGATGAGCCGGCAGGAATCACGCAGCTCAGCAGGCCCTGATCACGTGACTCTGCAGGCACTGATCACGTGGCTGATCAAGTCCAGATCACGTGACTGAGCATGCACTGATCACGTGGCTATCATGCACTGATGACGTGACTGCGCATGCACTGATGACGTGGCTGATCGGGCACTGATCACATGGCTCATCATGCACTGATCACGTGTTTATCAGGCAATGATCAGTGACTGACAGGCGCTGATCATGGGACTGTGCACGCACTGATCACGTGGCTATCATGCACTGATCACGTGACTGCGCATGCACTGATGACGTGGCTGTTCGGGCACTGATCACGTGTTTATCAGGCAGTGATCAGTGACTGACAGGCGCTGATCAGGGGACTGTGCACGCACTGATCAGGTGGCTGATCAGGAACTGACCACCTGACCGCGCATGCAGTGATCACGTGGCTGGTCGTTCACTGATCACGTGTTTATCATACGGTGATCACGTGACTGAGAGGCGCTGATCACGTGACTGTGCCGTCAGTGATCACGTGGCTGAGCAGGCACTGATATCGTGACTGAGCATGCACTGATCATGTGCCGGGAGCCGGGGAGGCATTCCACTCTGGACAAAGGTCATGAGGAAGGAGGCTCGGCATACGCAAATGCGGGATCGAGCCTCAGGAGTCCACCCGGATATTCTCGAGCATCTCCCCCCAAAAAACCGGAGTCTGCCTACTGTATTGCTTTGTGCTCTCACCTCTGATTTCACTGGGGGCTGTCCCCCACCACCATCTCGCTCTCTCTGTCAAAGAGTTAACTTACAGCTCCAATTCATAAAGTTCCTTGTCATTCTTCCCTTTAACTTCCAGCTGAGTCTCCATCTGGAGCGCGGAACCCACCACGCTTACTAATTATGCCTGGGCTGCTAAGACCCACTCGAGAAGGTGTCTAGGGTGAGGCACCTTTCGCTATTCGAGAGGGCGCCTGCGGCCTACGTAAGTGGTGCAAACTTCTTGTCTTGAAGTTTGATTGGTCTTCCGCGTAAACCAAGCTACTCAGTCTCTTTTCTCCACCGAATTTTCCTACTGAGCTCTCCTCATACTATTATTCTTGACATCTCTGATTAGCATATAAATAGTCGCCTAGGCCATCTCTCCTTCGAATACCCTGGATCAGTTGGGGCTGGTCCCCGGCAGGTGGCGACCGAACAGGGACCTCAGGAGGCAATACTCAAAGAGCTGAGCAGACACGAACCACGCAATCAGCAGGCAATAAGCATGGAGCTCAGCAGTGACGAATCATGCTGCTCAACTGGCAATAATCAAGCACGTGACCAGGCAGGAATCACGCAGCTCAGCTGGCAATTGTCAAGCAGATGAGCCGACAGGAATCACGCAGCTCAGCTGGCAATTGTCATGCAGATGAGCCGGCAGGAATCACGCAGCTCAGCAGGCCCTGATCACGTGACTCTGCAGGCACTGATCACGTGGCTGATCAAGTCCAGATCACGTGACTGAGCATGCACTGATCACGTGGCTATCATGCACTGATGACGTGACTGCGCATGCACTGATGACGTGGCTGATCGGGCACTGATCACATGGCTCATCATGCACTGATCACGTGTTTATCAGGCAATGATCAGTGACTGACAGGCGCTGATCATGGGACTGTGCACGCACTGATCACGTGGCTATCATGCACTGATCACGTGACTGCGCATGCACTGATGACGTGGCTGTTCGGGCACTGATCACGTGTTTATCAGGCAGTGATCAGTGACTGACAGGCGCTGATCAGGGGACTGTGCACGCACTGATCAGGTGGCTGATCAGGAACTGACCACCTGACCGCGCATGCAGTGATCACGTGGCTGGTCGTTCACTGATCACGTGTTTATCATACGGTGATCACGTGACTGAGAGGCGCTGATCACGTGACTGTGCCGTCAGTGATCACGTGGCTGAGCAGGCACTGATATCGTGACTGAGCATGCACTGATCATGTGCCGGGAGCCGGGGAGGCATTCCACTCTGGACAAAGGTCATGAGGAAGGAGGCTCGGCATACGCAAATGCGGGATCGAGCCTCAGGAGTCCACCCGGATATTCTCGAGCATCTCCCCCCAAAAAAACCGGAGTCTGCCTACTGTATTGCTTTGTGCTCTCACCTCTGATTTCACTGGGGGCTGTCCCCCACCACCATCTCGCTCTCTCTGTCAAAGAGTTAACTTACAGCTCCAATTCATAAAGTTCCTTGTCATTCTTCCCTTTAACTTCCAGCTGAGTCTCCATCTGGAGCGCGGAACCCACCACGCTTACTAATTATGCCTGGGCTGCTAAGACCCACTCGAGAAGGTGTCTAGGGTGAGGCACCTTTCGCTATTCGAGAGGGCGCCTGCGGCCTACGTAAGTGGTGCAAACTTCTTGTCTTGAAGTTTGATTGGTCTTCCGCGTAAACCAAGCTACTCAGTCTCTTTTCTCCACCGAATTTTCCTACTGAGCTCTCCTCATACTATTATTCTTGACATCTCTGATTAGCATATAAATAGTCGCCTAGGCCATCTCTCCTTCGAATACCCTGGATCAGTTGGGGCTGGTCCCCGGCAGGTGGCGACCGAACAGGGACCTCAGGAGGCAATACTCAAAGAGCTGAGCAGACACGAACCACGCAATCAGCAGGCAATAAGCATGGAGCTCAGCAGTGACGAATCATGCTGCTCAACTGGCAATAATCAAGCACGTGACCAGGCAGGAATCACGCAGCTCAGCTGGCAATTGTCAAGCAGATGAGCCGACAGGAATCACGCAGCTCAGCTGGCAATTGTCATGCAGATGAGCCGGCAGGAATCACGCAGCTCAGCAGGCCCTGATCACGTGACTCTGCAGGCACTGATCACGTGGCTGATCAAGTCCAGATCACGTGACTGAGCATGCACTGATCACGTGGCTATCATGCACTGATGACGTGACTGCGCATGCACTGATGACGTGGCTGATCGGGCACTGATCACATGGCTCATCATGCACTGATCACGTGTTTATCAGGCAATGATCAGTGACTGACAGGCGCTGATCATGGGACTGTGCACGCACTGATCACGTGGCTATCATGCACTGATCACGTGACTGCGCATGCACTGATGACGTGGCTGTTCGGGCACTGATCACGTGTTTATCAGGCAGTGATCAGTGACTGACAGGCGCTGATCAGGGGACTGTGCACGCACTGATCAGGTGGCTGATCAGGAACTGACCACCTGACCGCGCATGCAGTGATCACGTGGCTGGTCGTTCACTGATCACGTGTTTATCATACGGTGATCACGTGACTGAGAGGCGCTGATCACGTGACTGTGCCGTCAGTGATCACGTGGCTGAGCAGGCACTGATATCGTGACTGAGCATGCACTGATCATGTGCCGGGAGCCGGGGAGGCATTCCACTCTGGACAAAGGTCATGAGGAAGGAGGCTCGGCATACGCAAATGCGGGATCGAGCCTCAGGAGTCCACCCGGATATTCTCGAGCATCTCCCCCCAAAAAAACCGGAGTCTGCCTACTGTATTGCTTTGTGCTCTCACCTCTGATTTCACTGGGGGCTGTCCCCCACCACCATCTCGCTCTCTCTGTCAAAGAGTTAACTTACAGCTCCAATTCATAAAGTTCCTTGTCATTCTTCCCTTTAACTTCCAGCTGAGTCTCCATCTGGAGCGCGGAACCCACCACGCTTACTAATTATGCCTGGGCTGCTAAGACCCACTCGAGAAGGTGTCTAGGGTGAGGCACCTTTCGCTATTCGAGAGGGCGCCTGCGGCCTACGTAAGTGGTGCAAACTTCTTGTCTTGAAGTTTGATTGGTCTTCCGCGTAAACCAAGCTACTCAGTCTCTTTTCTCCACCGAATTTTCCTACTGAGCTCTCCTCATACTATTATTCTTGACATCTCTGATTAGCATATAAATAGTCGCCTAGGCCATCTCTCCTTCGAATACCCTGGATCAGTTGGGGCTGGTCCCCGGCAGGTGGCGACCGAACAGGGACCTCAGGAGGCAATACTCAAAGAGCTGAGCAGACACGAACCACGCAATCAGCAGGCAATAAGCATGGAGCTCAGCAGTGACGAATCATGCTGCTCAACTGGCAATAATCAAGCACGTGACCAGGCAGGAATCACGCAGCTCAGCTGGCAATTGTCAAGCAGATGAGCCGACAGGAATCACGCAGCTCAGCTGGCAATTGTCATGCAGATGAGCCGGCAGGAATCACGCAGCTCAGCAGGCCCTGATCACGTGACTCTGCAGGCACTGATCACGTGGCTGATCAAGTCCAGATCACGTGACTGAGCATGCACTGATCACGTGGCTATCATGCACTGATGACGTGACTGCGCATGCACTGATGACGTGGCTGATCGGGCACTGATCACATGGCTCATCATGCACTGATCACGTGTTTATCAGGCAATGATCAGTGACTGACAGGCGCTGATCATGGGACTGTGCACGCACTGATCACGTGGCTATCATGCACTGATCACGTGACTGCGCATGCACTGATGACGTGGCTGTTCGGGCACTGATCACGTGTTTATCAGGCAGTGATCAGTGACTGACAGGCGCTGATCAGGGGACTGTGCACGCACTGATCAGGTGGCTGATCAGGAACTGACCACCTGACCGCGCATGCAGTGATCACGTGGCTGGTCGTTCACTGATCACGTGTTTATCATACGGTGATCACGTGACTGAGAGGCGCTGATCACGTGACTGTGCCGTCAGTGATCACGTGGCTGAGCAGGCACTGATATCGTGACTGAGCATGCACTGATCATGTGCCGGGAGCCGGGGAGGCATTCCACTCTGGACAAAGGTCATGAGGAAGGAGGCTCGGCATACGCAAATGCGGGATCGAGCCTCAGGAGTCCACCCGGATATTCTCGAGCATCTCCCCCCAAAAAAACCGGAGTCTGCCTACTGTATTGCTTTGTGCTCTCACCTCTGATTTCACTGGGGGCTGTCCCCCACCACCATCTCGCTCTCTCTGTCAAAGAGTTAACTTACAGCTCCAATTCATAAAGTTCCTTGTCATTCTTCCCTTTAACTTCCAGCTGAGTCTCCATCTGGAGCGCGGAACCCACCACGCTTACTAATTATGCCTGGGCTGCTAAGACCCACTCGAGAAGGTGTCTAGGGTGAGGCACCTTTCGCTATTCGAGAGGGCGCCTGCGGCCTACGTAAGTGGTGCAAACTTCTTGTCTTGAAGTTTGATTGGTCTTCCGCGTAAACCAAGCTACTCAGTCTCTTTTCTCCACCGAATTTTCCTACTGAGCTCTCCTCATACTATTATTCTTGACATCTCTGATTAGCATATAAATAGTCGCCTAGGCCATCTCTCCTTCGAATACCCTGGATCAGTTGGGGCTGGTCCCCGGCAGGTGGCGACCGAACAGGGACCTCAGGAGGCAATACTCAAAGAGCTGAGCAGACACGAACCACGCAATCAGCAGGCAATAAGCATGGAGCTCAGCAGTGACGAATCATGCTGCTCAACTGGCAATAATCAAGCACGTGACCAGGCAGGAATCACGCAGCTCAGCTGGCAATTGTCAAGCAGATGAGCCGACAGGAATCACGCAGCTCAGCTGGCAATTGTCATGCAGATGAGCCGGCAGGAATCACGCAGCTCAGCAGGCCCTGATCACGTGACTCTGCAGGCACTGATCACGTGGCTGATCAAGTCCAGATCACGTGACTGAGCATGCACTGATCACGTGGCTATCATGCACTGATGACGTGACTGCGCATGCACTGATGACGTGGCTGATCGGGCACTGATCACATGGCTCATCATGCACTGATCACGTGTTTATCAGGCAATGATCAGTGACTGACAGGCGCTGATCATGGGACTGTGCACGCACTGATCACGTGGCTATCATGCACTGATCACGTGACTGCGCATGCACTGATGACGTGGCTGTTCGGGCACTGATCACGTGTTTATCAGGCAGTGATCAGTGACTGACAGGCGCTGATCAGGGGACTGTGCACGCACTGATCAGGTGGCTGATCAGGAACTGACCACCTGACCGCGCATGCAGTGATCACGTGGCTGGTCGTTCACTGATCACGTGTTTATCATACGGTGATCACGTGACTGAGAGGCGCTGATCACGTGACTGTGCCGTCAGTGATCACGTGGCTGAGCAGGCACTGATATCGTGACTGAGCATGCACTGATCATGTGCCGGGAGCCGGGGAGGCATTCCACTCTGGACAAAGGTCATGAGGAAGGAGGCTCGGCATACGCAAATGCGGGATCGAGCCTCAGGAGTCCACCCGGATATTCTCGAGCATCTCCCCCCAAAAAAACCGGAGTCTGCCTACTGTATTGCTTTGTGCTCTCACCTCTGATTTCACTGGGGGCTGTCCCCCACCACCATCTCGCTCTCTCTGTCAAAGAGTTAACTTACAGCTCCAATTCATAAAGTTCCTTGTCATTCTTCCCTTTAACTTCCAGCTGAGTCTCCATCTGGAGCGCGGAACCCACCACGCTTACTAATTATGCCTGGGCTGCTAAGACCCACTCGAGAAGGTGTCTAGGGTGAGGCACCTTTCGCTATTCGAGAGGGCGCCTGCGGCCTACGTAAGTGGTGCAAACTTCTTGTCTTGAAGTTTGATTGGTCTTCCGCGTAAACCAAGCTACTCAGTCTCTTTTCTCCACCGAATTTTCCTACTGAGCTCTCCTCATACTATTATTCTTGACATCTCTGATTAGCATATAAATAGTCGCCTAGGCCATCTCTCCTTCGAATACCCTGGATCAGTTGGGGCTGGTCCCCGGCAGGTGGCGACCGAACAGGGACCTCAGGAGGCAATACTCAAAGAGCTGAGCAGACACGAACCACGCAATCAGCAGGCAATAAGCATGGAGCTCAGCAGTGACGAATCATGCTGCTCAACTGGCAATAATCAAGCACGTGACCAGGCAGGAATCACGCAGCTCAGCTGGCAATTGTCAAGCAGATGAGCCGACAGGAATCACGCAGCTCAGCTGGCAATTGTCATGCAGATGAGCCGGCAGGAATCACGCAGCTCAGCAGGCCCTGATCACGTGACTCTGCAGGCACTGATCACGTGGCTGATCAAGTCCAGATCACGTGACTGAGCATGCACTGATCACGTGGCTATCATGCACTGATGACGTGACTGCGCATGCACTGATGACGTGGCTGATCGGGCACTGATCACATGGCTCATCATGCACTGATCACGTGTTTATCAGGCAATGATCAGTGACTGACAGGCGCTGATCATGGGACTGTGCACGCACTGATCACGTGGCTATCATGCACTGATCACGTGACTGCGCATGCACTGATGACGTGGCTGTTCGGGCACTGATCACGTGTTTATCAGGCAGTGATCAGTGACTGACAGGCGCTGATCAGGGGACTGTGCACGCACTGATCAGGTGGCTGATCAGGAACTGACCACCTGACCGCGCATGCAGTGATCACGTGGCTGGTCGTTCACTGATCACGTGTTTATCATACGGTGATCACGTGACTGAGAGGCGCTGATCACGTGACTGTGCCGTCAGTGATCACGTGGCTGAGCAGGCACTGATATCGTGACTGAGCATGCACTGATCATGTGCCGGGAGCCGGGGAGGCATTCCACTCTGGACAAAGGTCATGAGGAAGGAGGCTCGGCATACGCAAATGCGGGATCGAGCCTCAGGAGTCCACCCGGATATTCTCGAGCATCTCCCCCCAAAAAAACCGGAGTCTGCCTACTGTATTGCTTTGTGCTCTCACCTCTGATTTCACTGGGGGCTGTCCCCCACCACCATCTCGCTCTCTCTGTCAAAGAGTTAACTTACAGCTCCAATTCATAAAGTTCCTTGTCATTCTTCCCTTTAACTTCCAGCTGAGTCTCCATCTGGAGCGCGGAACCCACCACGCTTACTAATTATGCCTGGGCTGCTAAGACCCACTCGAGAAGGTGTCTAGGGTGAGGCACCTTTCGCTATTCGAGAGGGCGCCTGCGGCCTACGTAAGTGGTGCAAACTTCTTGTCTTGAAGTTTGATTGGTCTTCCGCGTAAACCAAGCTACTCAGTCTCTTTTCTCCACCGAATTTTCCTACTGAGCTCTCCTCATACTATTATTCTTGACATCTCTGATTAGCATATAAATAGTCGCCTAGGCCATCTCTCCTTCGAATACCCTGGATCAGTTGGGGCTGGTCCCCGGCAGGTGGCGACCGAACAGGGACCTCAGGAGGCAATACTCAAAGAGCTGAGCAGACACGAACCACGCAATCAGCAGGCAATAAGCATGGAGCTCAGCAGTGACGAATCATGCTGCTCAACTGGCAATAATCAAGCACGTGACCAGGCAGGAATCACGCAGCTCAGCTGGCAATTGTCAAGCAGATGAGCCGACAGGAATCACGCAGCTCAGCTGGCAATTGTCATGCAGATGAGCCGGCAGGAATCACGCAGCTCAGCAGGCCCTGATCACGTGACTCTGCAGGCACTGATCACGTGGCTGATCAAGTCCAGATCACGTGACTGAGCATGCACTGATCACGTGGCTATCATGCACTGATGACGTGACTGCGCATGCACTGATGACGTGGCTGATCGGGCACTGATCACATGGCTCATCATGCACTGATCACGTGTTTATCAGGCAATGATCAGTGACTGACAGGCGCTGATCATGGGACTGTGCACGCACTGATCACGTGGCTATCATGCACTGATCACGTGACTGCGCATGCACTGATGACGTGGCTGTTCGGGCACTGATCACGTGTTTATCAGGCAGTGATCAGTGACTGACAGGCGCTGATCAGGGGACTGTGCACGCACTGATCAGGTGGCTGATCAGGAACTGACCACCTGACCGCGCATGCAGTGATCACGTGGCTGGTCGTTCACTGATCACGTGTTTATCATACGGTGATCACGTGACTGAGAGGCGCTGATCACGTGACTGTGCCGTCAGTGATCACGTGGCTGAGCAGGCACTGATATCGTGACTGAGCATGCACTGATCATGTGCCGGGAGCCGGGGAGGCATTCCACTCTGGACAAAGGTCATGAGGAAGGAGGCTCGGCATACGCAAATGCGGGATCGAGCCTCAGGAGTCCACCCGGATATTCTCGAGCATCTCCCCCCAAAAAACCGGAGTCTGCCTACTGTATTGCTTTGTGCTCTCACCTCTGATTTCACTGGGGGCTGTCCCCCACCACCATCTCGCTCTCTCTGTCAAAGAGTTAACTTACAGCTCCAATTCATAAAGTTCCTTGTCATTCTTCCCTTTAACTTCCAGCTGAGTCTCCATCTGGAGCGCGGAACCCACCACGCTTACTAATTATGCCTGGGCTGCTAAGACCCACTCGAGAAGGTGTCTAGGGTGAGGCACCTTTCGCTATTCGAGAGGGCGCCTGCGGCCTACGTAAGTGGTGCAAACTTCTTGTCTTGAAGTTTGATTGGTCTTCCGCGTAAACCAAGCTACTCAGTCTCTTTTCTCCACCGAATTTTCCTACTGAGCTCTCCTCATACTATTATTCTTGACATCTCTGATTAGCATATAAATAGTCGCCTAGGCCATCTCTCCTTCGAATACCCTGGATCAGTTGGGGCTGGTCCCCGGCAGGTGGCGACCGAACAGGGACCTCAGGAGGCAATACTCAAAGAGCTGAGCAGACACGAACCACGCAATCAGCAGGCAATAAGCATGGAGCTCAGCAGTGACGAATCATGCTGCTCAACTGGCAATAATCAAGCACGTGACCAGGCAGGAATCACGCAGCTCAGCTGGCAATTGTCAAGCAGATGAGCCGACAGGAATCACGCAGCTCAGCTGGCAATTGTCATGCAGATGAGCCGGCAGGAATCACGCAGCTCAGCAGGCCCTGATCACGTGACTCTGCAGGCACTGATCACGTGGCTGATCAAGTCCAGATCACGTGACTGAGCATGCACTGATCACGTGGCTATCATGCACTGATGACGTGACTGCGCATGCACTGATGACGTGGCTGATCGGGCACTGATCACATGGCTCATCATGCACTGATCACGTGTTTATCAGGCAATGATCAGTGACTGACAGGCGCTGATCATGGGACTGTGCACGCACTGATCACGTGGCTATCATGCACTGATCACGTGACTGCGCATGCACTGATGACGTGGCTGTTCGGGCACTGATCACGTGTTTATCAGGCAGTGATCAGTGACTGACAGGCGCTGATCAGGGGACTGTGCACGCACTGATCAGGTGGCTGATCAGGAACTGACCACCTGACCGCGCATGCAGTGATCACGTGGCTGGTCGTTCACTGATCACGTGTTTATCATACGGTGATCACGTGACTGAGAGGCGCTGATCACGTGACTGTGCCGTCAGTGATCACGTGGCTGAGCAGGCACTGATATCGTGACTGAGCATGCACTGATCATGTGCCGGGAGCCGGGGAGGCATTCCACTCTGGACAAAGGTCATGAGGAAGGAGGCTCGGCATACGCAAATGCGGGATCGAGCCTCAGGAGTCCACCCGGATATTCTCGAGCATCTCCCCCCAAAAAAACCGGAGTCTGCCTACTGTATTGCTTTGTGCTCTCACCTCTGATTTCACTGGGGGCTGTCCCCCACCACCATCTCGCTCTCTCTGTCAAAGAGTTAACTTACAGCTCCAATTCATAAAGTTCCTTGTCATTCTTCCCTTTAACTTCCAGCTGAGTCTCCATCTGGAGCGCGGAACCCACCACGCTTACTAATTATGCCTGGGCTGCTAAGACCCACTCGAGAAGGTGTCTAGGGTGAGGCACCTTTCGCTATTCGAGAGGGCGCCTGCGGCCTACGTAAGTGGTGCAAACTTCTTGTCTTGAAGTTTGATTGGTCTTCCGCGTAAACCAAGCTACTCAGTCTCTTTTCTCCACCGAATTTTCCTACTGAGCTCTCCTCATACTATTATTCTTGACATCTCTGATTAGCATATAAATAGTCGCCTAGGCCATCTCTCCTTCGAATACCCTGGATCAGTTGGGGCTGGTCCCCGGCAGGTGGCGACCGAACAGGGACCTCAGGAGGCAATACTCAAAGAGCTGAGCAGACACGAACCACGCAATCAGCAGGCAATAAGCATGGAGCTCAGCAGTGACGAATCATGCTGCTCAACTGGCAATAATCAAGCACGTGACCAGGCAGGAATCACGCAGCTCAGCTGGCAATTGTCAAGCAGATGAGCCGACAGGAATCACGCAGCTCAGCTGGCAATTGTCATGCAGATGAGCCGGCAGGAATCACGCAGCTCAGCAGGCCCTGATCACGTGACTCTGCAGGCACTGATCACGTGGCTGATCAAGTCCAGATCACGTGACTGAGCATGCACTGATCACGTGGCTATCATGCACTGATGACGTGACTGCGCATGCACTGATGACGTGGCTGATCGGGCACTGATCACATGGCTCATCATGCACTGATCACGTGTTTATCAGGCAATGATCAGTGACTGACAGGCGCTGATCATGGGACTGTGCACGCACTGATCACGTGGCTATCATGCACTGATCACGTGACTGCGCATGCACTGATGACGTGGCTGTTCGGGCACTGATCACGTGTTTATCAGGCAGTGATCAGTGACTGACAGGCGCTGATCAGGGGACTGTGCACGCACTGATCAGGTGGCTGATCAGGAACTGACCACCTGACCGCGCATGCAGTGATCACGTGGCTGGTCGTTCACTGATCACGTGTTTATCATACGGTGATCACGTGACTGAGAGGCGCTGATCACGTGACTGTGCCGTCAGTGATCACGTGGCTGAGCAGGCACTGATATCGTGACTGAGCATGCACTGATCATGTGCCGGGAGCCGGGGAGGCATTCCACTCTGGACAAAGGTCATGAGGAAGGAGGCTCGGCATACGCAAATGCGGGATCGAGCCTCAGGAGTCCACCCGGATATTCTCGAGCATCTCCCCCCAAAAAAACCGGAGTCTGCCTACTGTATTGCTTTGTGCTCTCACCTCTGATTTCACTGGGGGCTGTCCCCCACCACCATCTCGCTCTCTCTGTCAAAGAGTTAACTTACAGCTCCAATTCATAAAGTTCCTTGTCATTCTTCCCTTTAACTTCCAGCTGAGTCTCCATCTGGAGCGCGGAACCCACCACGCTTACTAATTATGCCTGGGCTGCTAAGACCCACTCGAGAAGGTGTCTAGGGTGAGGCACCTTTCGCTATTCGAGAGGGCGCCTGCGGCCTACGTAAGTGGTGCAAACTTCTTGTCTTGAAGTTTGATTGGTCTTCCGCGTAAACCAAGCTACTCAGTCTCTTTTCTCCACCGAATTTTCCTACTGAGCTCTCCTCATACTATTATTCTTGACATCTCTGATTAGCATATAAATAGTCGCCTAGGCCATCTCTCCTTCGAATACCCTGGATCAGTTGGGGCTGGTCCCCGGCAGGTGGCGACCGAACAGGGACCTCAGGAGGCAATACTCAAAGAGCTGAGCAGACACGAACCACGCAATCAGCAGGCAATAAGCATGGAGCTCAGCAGTGACGAATCATGCTGCTCAACTGGCAATAATCAAGCACGTGACCAGGCAGGAATCACGCAGCTCAGCTGGCAATTGTCAAGCAGATGAGCCGACAGGAATCACGCAGCTCAGATGGCAATTGTCATGCAGATGAGCCGGCAGGAATCACGCAGCTCAGCAGGCCCTGATCACGTGACTCTGCAGGCACTGATCACGTGGCTGATCAAGTCCAGATCACGTGACTGAGCATGCACTGATCACGTGGCTATCATGCACTGATGACGTGACTGCGCATGCACTGATGACGTGGCTGATCGGGCACTGATCACATGGCTCATCATGCACTGATCACGTGTTTATCAGGCAATGATCAGTGACTGACAGGCGCTGATCATGGGACTGTGCACGCACTGATCACGTGGCTATCATGCACTGATCACGTGACTGCGCATGCACTGATGACGTGGCTGTTCGGGCACTGATCACGTGTTTATCAGGCAGTGATCAGTGACTGACAGGCGCTGATCAGGGGACTGTGCACGCACTGATCAGGTGGCTGATCAGGAACTGACCACCTGACCGCGCATGCAGTGATCACGTGGCTGGTCGTTCACTGATCACGTGTTTATCATACGGTGATCACGTGACTGAGAGGCGCTGATCACGTGACTGTGCCGTCAGTGATCACGTGGCTGAGCAGGCACTGATATCGTGACTGAGCATGCACTGATCATGTGCCGGGAGCCGGGGAGGCATTCCACTCTGGACAAAGGTCATGAGGAAGGAGGCTCGGCATACGCAAATGCGGGATCGAGCCTCAGGAGTCCACCCGGATATTCTCGAGCATCTCCCCCCAAAAAAACCGGAGTCTGCCTACTGTATTGCTTTGTGCTCTCACCTCTGATTTCACTGGGGGCTGTCCCCCACCACCATCTCGCTCTCTCTGTCAAAGAGTTAACTTACAGCTCCAATTCATAAAGTTCCTTGTCATTCTTCCCTTTAACTTCCAGCTGAGTCTCCATCTGGAGCGCGGAACCCACCACGCTTACTAATTATGCCTGGGCTGCTAAGACCCACTCGAGAAGGTGTCTAGGGTGAGGCACCTTTCGCTATTCGAGAGGGCGCCTGCGGCCTACGTAAGTGGTGCAAACTTCTTGTCTTGAAGTTTGATTGGTCTTCCGCGTAAACCAAGCTACTCAGTCTCTTTTCTCCACCGAATTTTCCTACTGAGCTCTCCTCATACTATTATTCTTGACATCTCTGATTAGCATATAAATAGTCGCCTAGGCCATCTCTCCTTCGAATACCCTGGATCAGTTGGGGCTGGTCCCCGGCAGGTGGCGACCGAACAGGGACCTCAGGAGGCAATACTCAAAGAGCTGAGCAGACACGAACCACGCAATCAGCAGGCAATAAGCATGGAGCTCAGCAGTGACGAATCATGCTGCTCAACTGGCAATAATCAAGCACGTGACCAGGCAGGAATCACGCAGCTCAGCTGGCAATTGTCAAGCAGATGAGCCGACAGGAATCACGCAGCTCAGATGGCAATTGTCATGCAGATGAGCCGGCAGGAATCACGCAGCTCAGCAGGCCCTGATCACGTGACTCTGCAGGCACTGATCACGTGGCTGATCAAGTCCAGATCACGTGACTGAGCATGCACTGATCACGTGGCTATCATGCACTGATGACGTGACTGCGCATGCACTGATGACGTGGCTGATCGGGCACTGATCACATGGCTCATCATGCACTGATCACGTGTTTATCAGGCAATGATCAGTGACTGACAGGCGCTGATCATGGGACTGTGCACGCACTGATCACGTGGCTATCATGCACTGATCACGTGACTGCGCATGCACTGATGACGTGGCTGTTCGGGCACTGATCACGTGTTTATCAGGCAGTGATCAGTGACTGACAGGCGCTGATCAGGGGACTGTGCACGCACTGATCAGGTGGCTGATCAGGAACTGACCACCTGACCGCGCATGCAGTGATCACGTGGCTGGTCGTTCACTGATCACGTGTTTATCATACGGTGATCACGTGACTGAGAGGCGCTGATCACGTGACTGTGCCGTCAGTGATCACGTGGCTGAGCAGGCACTGATATCGTGACTGAGCATGCACTGATCATGTGCCGGGAGCCGGGGAGGCATTCCACTCTGGACAAAGGTCATGAGGAAGGAGGCTCGGCATACGCAAATGCGGGATCGAGCCTCAGGAGTCCACCCGGATATTCTCGAGCATCTCCCCCCAAAAAAACCGGAGTCTGCCTACTGTATTGCTTTGTGCTCTCACCTCTGATTTCACTGGGGGCTGTCCCCCACCACCATCTCGCTCTCTCTGTCAAAGAGTTAACTTACAGCTCCAATTCATAAAGTTCCTTGTCATTCTTCCCTTTAACTTCCAGCTGAGTCTCCATCTGGAGCGCGGAACCCACCACGCTTACTAATTATGCCTGGGCTGCTAAGACCCACTCGAGAAGGTGTCTAGGGTGAGGCACCTTTCGCTATTCGAGAGGGCGCCTGCGGCCTACGTAAGTGGTGCAAACTTCTTGTCTTGAAGTTTGATTGGTCTTCCGCGTAAACCAAGCTACTCAGTCTCTTTTCTCCACCGAATTTTCCTACTGAGCTCTCCTCATACTATTATTCTTGACATCTCTGATTAGCATATAAATAGTCGCCTAGGCCATCTCTCCTTCGAATACCCTGGATCAGTTGGGGCTGGTCCCCGGCAGGTGGCGACCGAACAGGGACCTCAGGAGGCAATACTCAAAGAGCTGAACAGACACGAACCACGCAATCAGCAGGCAATAAGCATGGAGCTCAGCAGTGACGAATCATGCTGCTCAACTGGCAATAATCAAGCACGTGACCAGGCAGGAATCACGCAGCTCAGCTGGCAATTGTCAAGCAGATGAGCCGGCAGGAATCACGCAGCTGAGCTGGCAATTGTCATGCAGATGAGCCGGCAGGAATCACGCAGCTCAGCAGGCCCTGATCACGTGACTCTGCAGGCACTGATCACGTGGCTGATCAAGTCCAGATCACGTGACTGAGCATGCACTGATCACGTGGCTATCATGCACTGATGACGTGACTGCGCATGCACTGATGACGTGGCTGATCGGGCACTGATCACATGGCTCATCATGCACTGATCACGTGTTTATCAGGCAATGATCAGTGACTGACAGGCGCTGATCATGGGACTGTGCACGCACTGATCACGTGGCTATCATGCACTGATCACGTGACTGCGCATGCACTGATGACGTGGCTGTTCGGGCACTGATCACGTGTTTATCAGGCAGTGATCAGTGACTGACAGGCGCTGATCAGGGGACTGTGCACGCACTGATCAGGTGGCTGATCAGGAACTGACCACCTGACCGCGCATGCAGTGATCACGTGGCTGGTCGTTCACTGATCACGTGTTTATCATACGGTGATCACGTGACTGAGAGGCGCTGATCACGTGACTGTGCCGTCAGTGATCACGTGGCTGAGCAGGCACTGATATCGTGACTGAGCATGCACTGATCATGTGCCGGGAGCCGGGGAGGCATTCCACTCTGGACAAAGGTCATGAGGAAGGAGGCTCGGCATACGCAAATGCGGGATCGAGCCTCAGGAGTCCACCCGGATATTCTCGAGCATCTCCCCCAAAAAAACCGGAGTCTGCCTACTGTATTGCTTTGTGCTCTCACCTCTGATTTCACTGGGGGCTGTCCCCCACCACCATCTCGCTCTCTCTGTCAAAGAGTTAACTTACAGCTCCAATTCATAAAGTTCCTTGTCATTCTTCCCTTTAACTTCCAGCTGAGTCTCCATCTGGAGCGCGGAACCCACCACGCTTACTAATTATGCCTGGGCTGCTAAGACCCACTCGAGAAGGTGTCTAGGGTGAGGCACCTTTCGCTATTCGAGAGGGCGCCTGCGGCCTACGTAAGTGGTGCAAACTTCTTGTCTTGAAGTTTGATTGGTCTTCCGCGTAAACCAAGCTACTCAGTCTCTTTTCTCCACCGAATTTTCCTACTGAGCTCTCCTCATACTATTATTCTTGACATCTCTGATTAGCATATAAATAGTCGCCTAGGCCATCTCTCCTTCGAATACCCTGGATCAGTTGGGGCTGGTCCCCGGCAGGTGGCGACCGAACAGGGACCTCAGGAGGCAATACTCAAAGAGCTGAGCAGACACGAACCACGCAATCAGCAGGCAATAAGCATGGAGCTCAGCAGTGACGAATCATGCTGCTCAACTGGCAATAATCAAGCACGTGACCAGGCAGGAATCACGCAGCTCAGCTGGCAATTGTCAAGCAGATGAGCCGACAGGAATCACGCAGCTCAGCTGGCAATTGTCATGCAGATGAGCCGGCAGGAATCACGCAGCTCAGCAGGCCCTGATCACGTGACTCTGCAGGCACTGATCACGTGGCTGATCAAGTCCAGATCACGTGACTGAGCATGCACTGATCACGTGGCTATCATGCACTGATGACGTGACTGCGCATGCACTGATGACGTGGCTGATCGGGCACTGATCACATGGCTCATCATGCACTGATCACGTGTTTATCAGGCAATGATCAGTGACTGACAGGCGCTGATCATGGGACTGTGCACGCACTGATCACGTGGCTATCATGCACTGATCACGTGACTGCGCATGCACTGATGACGTGGCTGTTCGGGCACTGATCACGTGTTTATCAGGCAGTGATCAGTGACTGACAGGCGCTGATCAGGGGACTGTGCACGCACTGATCAGGTGGCTGATCAGGAACTGACCACCTGACCGCGCATGCAGTGATCACGTGGCTGGTCGTTCACTGATCACGTGTTTATCATACGGTGATCACGTGACTGAGAGGCGCTGATCACGTGACTGTGCCGTCAGTGATCACGTGGCTGAGCAGGCACTGATATCGTGACTGAGCATGCACTGATCATGTGCCGGGAGCCGGGGAGGCATTCCACTCTGGACAAAGGTCATGAGGAAGGAGGCTCGGCATACGCAAATGCGGGATCGAGCCTCAGGAGTCCACCCGGATATTCTCGAGCATCTCCCCCAAAAAAACCGGAGTCTGCCTACTGTATTGCTTTGTGCTCTCACCTCTGATTTCACTGGGGGCTGTCCCCCACCACCATCTCGCTCTCTCTGTCAAAGAGTTAACTTACAGCTCCAATTCATAAAGTTCCTTGTCATTCTTCCCTTTAACTTCCAGCTGAGTCTCCATCTGGAGCGCGGAACCCACCACGCTTACTAATTATGCCTGGGCTGCTAAGACCCACTCGAGAAGGTGTCTAGGGTGAGGCACCTTTCGCTATTCGAGAGGCGCCTGCGGCCCTACGTAAGTGGTGCAAACTTCTTGTCTTGAAGTTTGATTGGTCTTCCGCGTAAACCAAGCTCCTCAGTCTCTTTTCTCCACCGAATTTTCCTACTGAGCTCTCCTCATACTATTATTCTTGACATCTCTGATTAGCATATAAATAGTCGCCTAGGCCATCTCTCCTTCGAATACCCTGGATCAGTTGGGGCTGGTCCCCGGCAGGTGGCGACCGAACAGGGACCTCAGGAGGCAATACTCAAAGAGCTGAGCAGACACGAACCACGCAATCAGCAGGCAATAAGCATGGAGCTCAGCAGTGACGAATCATGCTGCTCAACTGGCAATAATCAAGCACGTGACCAGGCAGGAATCACGCAGCTCAGCTGGCAATTGTCAAGCAGATGAGCCGACAGGAATCACGCAGCTCAGATGGCAATTGTCATGCAGATGAGCCGGCAGGAATCACGCAGCTCAGCAGGCCTGATCACGTGACTCTGCAGGCACTGATCACGTGGCTGATCAAGTCCAGATCACGTGACTGAGCAGGCACTGATCACGTGGCTGATCATGCGCGGAACCCACCACTTTAATTATGCCTGGGCTGCTAAGACCCACTCGAAAAGGTGTCTGGGTGAGGCACCTTTCGCTATTCGAAGCGCCTGCGGCCCTCGTAAGTGGTGCAAGCTTCTTGTCTTGAAGTTTGATTGGTCTTCCGCGTAAACCAAGCTACTCAGTCTCTT